>NC_083421.1:12402574-12702574 GCF_020745735.1 Hemiscyllium ocellatum | reverse complement strand
ACGTTTATCAGAAATTGCAGCAGGATTTTAATCAGGTGGTGAAATGGGCCAAGAAATGGAAAATGGAATATAGTGTAGATGTGTGAGGTCTTGCCTTTTGGAAGCTTAAATCAAGGTAGGAGTTTCATGTTGAATGGGAGGCCGTAAGGTGTGTCAGACGAAAAAAATACCTTTGTGTTCAGGTGCACGGTTCTCTGCGAGTGGAGTCACAGGTAGTTAGGGCAGGGAAAAAGCTTTTGACACTCTGGCCTTCATCAGGCAGGACATTGAGTATAGAAGGTGGGAATTTATGTTGCAATTAAATAGGACTTTGGTAAGACCACACTTGGAGTATTGAGTTCAGTTTTGTCACCTTGTGATAAGGAGGATGTTATTAAATTACAAAGAGTGCATAAGAGGTTTACAAGGACGTTGTCAGGACCCAGTGGTCTGAGTTATAGGGAGAGGTTGAACAAACTAGGATATTTTCTTTAGAGTGTAGGAGACTGAGGTGGGGGGGGGGGGGGACCTTATAGAGCTGTATAAGATCATGAGGGATATGGATAGGGTGAATGCTCTCATTCTTTTTCCAAGGTTTAGAGAATCGAGAATAGAGGGGATCAGCTTAAGGTTAGAGGAGAAGGAATAAAAGGGAAACTTAGGGGCCATTTCTTTACACAGTGGGCTGGTACGTGGATGTGCTGCCTGCAGATGAAGTTGATGGGGTACATTAACAACATTTCAAATGCATTTGAATAAATATATGAATAGGAAAGGACTAGAAGGATGTGGGACAACTGCAGGGAAATGCGGATGGCATGGATGGACATTTACAAGGTAGAGTCGAATCCTTTTGTTAATTAAAACCAAACACCAAGAAAAGCTCGCCTCACCTCGTAATCTGTTAAAATATGAGCGACACAGATCCCCTACATTCCACATTTTTTTTTAAAAAAGAGCAAGTTTAATAGTGAAAACTAAACAACAACTATTCACAAGCACAAGCGAGTTTCTTAACTACTTACTATCTGACTCCAACTCTGTAAAAATATGCTGTTCCAACAACCCACATATTAAACATTGCAATATCGAGACCACACAGTCTCTATCTTCCCCGCTGTGTTCACTCTTCCAGCTACTGATCTCCCTGGGTCATGTTTGTTTTTACTGCAAATAAGTTTTATATGAACATGTATCTCATAGAGAGAGTTTGAGATGTCCAGTTAGCACTCCTTCTCAACAGCAGTTACTCTGCTGTTGGATGGCAGTGGTTCTCCCTCTAGTGTTCAAATTCTGGGTTTATATACTCCCCATATAATTCTCATAATTTGGTTGCTTTCAAAGTGTCCAAACAAAAATATTCACATTCCGTTGGCTTCTGGTATCCTGAGCGTTACTTAAACTCTTTGGTTGTACTTGTATTGTTGTCAAAATAGCAACCAAAACTCAGGTTTCCATTTCCCAGCTAATTGTTACATTTGGAACAGTCTGACCTTTAGCTGGCATCTGTGGCTGTACTTTCTATTCAGCAAAACCCGTTCTGTCTTAAACTGACCAGACATGCCTTCGGCTTCAGAACACTTCACCCGTTCATAAAAAGAACATTTATCCTCTGATTCTTAATCACATTATTCTGAAATACGAAAATATTAATCTCGTTTATGCCATTCACATTAATTTCACATGCATATATAGCACTGGAATAAGTCAAATATTACCTACACTTTTTTCCTTTAAATCCACGATAACACATCTGCTGTCACATTCTTAGGACCCACGGCACGTGCATTTAAATTTCAAACTTGGTAACATGAGACTCCAATGAAATGTTCTCATATTCTGGTCTTTAAATATTTCAAAAAATACTAAATGATTACCGTTGTTGTCTACAACCATCTCCGACAATTTGTCATGTAACCATTAAAATATTGTCAGGCCAGCACGAAACTCAACCATTCTTTTTCCATAATTGAAATATTGTATTTTTCATTCTGGTGGTTATTGAGCTTTTTCCGGCAAGAAGCCAATTGGCCACTCAATTCCATCATCAACTTTCTGTATCAATACATCTCTGACCCCTACATCCTGAGCATCAAGTACAACTTTCAAAGGGTTTCCAAATATTTGGTGTAGCTAAACCTGATGTGGGGAGATTAATCCTGAAGTAAAATCCTTAAATGCCTCCTGGCATTGTTCTGTCCACCACAATTCTGTGTTCTTCACTAATAAATCCGTCAGTGGTGCCAATACGCTGCTGAAGTTTGCAACAGTTCCAAAAATCGATGCACCTCTTTCTTCGAGGATGGTCGTGGACATTTCTCAAAGCCCTTCGTCTTTGTGTTCCATGCGGTCAATCTTCCATGTCCAATGTAATGTCCCAAGAACGTCCCCTCTGCCTTTGCGAATTCTGTTTTATTTAAATTTATTACCAAGTTTGCTTCTTGTAATCGTTCAACATGCTCTGCCAACTGTAACATGTGAGCTTTCAGTCACTTGCTAAAGATCACTACATCATACAGATAAACTACACAATTTGTTCATCTGGCCACAACTCTGTTCCTGAGTCTTAAATGTGGCTGGTGCATTATTCCTTCACATGAAACACTTGATAACATTTTTGTCAGCTCCGGTATCTTGACCAGATAGATTAACTGACTCAACATTTTTTTTAAATTTGAAAGGGGCCATTAAACCTGGCTTTGAAGGGATTTCCTACCACTGGTGACAATACTAATACGTCATCCACATGGCATATCGTCAAAGTTTCAGAGTTTTTTTTCCTGCCATCTGCTCCATTCTATGCTGTGCCCTCTTCAGGTGCTGTTTAGCTAACTCACCTGCTCCATCTAATCTCTCCCTCACTTCACGTACATAATCCATCTGTGAGATCTCCGAAATCGGTCTTGTCAATTCATATTTAATTAGCTTCAAACGACCTCTCACTTCATGTACGAATATGGGGAAAGGAAGTAAACCCTGAATAGGTTTATTTGGGACATCTCTAATGGGAAACAATTTAACGGGACACTTTTATCACAATCAATCAGGCAATCCTGACAGTGCGCTGTTAACACGGTCTTCAGTGTCTGATGCTAAGTTTCCAAGGTTGCCTGAGATTCAGGATGGGCCACACCTGATTTGAAGTGTTGTATATCTAAGCTATCCATGACTTCCTAAACAGCTGAGCAGTAAAATGAGAACTTTGGTCTGAATAAATCGCTCTGCGTCGTCCCCAGCGAGTGAAGAAAGCTCCCAACTCCCCCACCTCCCTTTTCACCTTAACACTCTGTAATGGAATTGCCTCTGGAAATCTGATAGACACATACATTATGGTCAGCAAATATTGGTTTCCACTTTTAATTTAGAAAGGGGAGCTGCACAATTAATCATAAACCACGTGAAATGTTCTTCGAATGCAGGAATTTCCCACAAAGGTGTTGTTTTGTTTTTACTGCATGCATTAAAAATTAGCCACGTCCTTGTGCATTACAGGCCAATAGAAATTTTTCTGTACCTTAGTCTGAGTCTTCCGTACACCTGGGTGACCGCCTGCAGTTAGTTCATGTGCTAACCATAGCACTGTATGCTGCTGGTAACACAATCTGGTGCACTTCGGCCCATTTCCCGTCTGCACTAACCTACTGTGGTCTCCGTTTTAATTTTAGGATTCTATCTTTAAATTAATAGTGTTCGATAATATATTCTGAATCCTTTTCTCTGTGTGTGCATTTGTATGTGTGTTTATATACTTCTGTTGAAAGTTTATTCGCCTTTCAGGACTAAATACCATTGCCTGACCCTCTGCCTGGTCAGGTTTTTTTCCTGCACCATAAAATCAAACAGGGTATCAGTTAACTGCAGATCAACTCCTTTGTTTTTTGCTTTCGTTTTTCCCTTCCTGCTGTAACTTTTGACGGTCGGATCGTGTTACTACACAGTCTGGAAAAATTCTTGGTATTTTTCTTTTAAGTCCCTAGTTCCCTAATTTTACTTTACATTCACCACCAAAAGGGGTGTTTCTCCCTCCTTGAATCCTGCTAAATCGTTCCCAAGAGCCAACTGCATTCCTGCAACTGACATTCTATCACGCATTCTCACTGTTGCTTCCCCAATATTGATTTGGCATTCCAACCTGACTTTGTACAAGGGAATGCTTAATTACGGTCCCCATTCCATAATTATCATGCTCTTGAGTAACATGTCAGAAAGAGTGAAAATACTTCCATCTCTTACTATTAGAGGCTGAGAGAAAGTGAGGGCTGCAGATGCTGGAGATCAGAGTTGGAAAAGCACAGAAGACCAGGCAGCATCCGGGAGGCAGGAGAGTTGACGTTTCAGGCACAAGTCCTTCATCAGGAAGGTTGGGGGCAAGGGAGGAGGAAGGGAGCTTTAGAAATAAATAGGAGGGTGGGTGTGGAACTGGGTGGAAGTTAGCTTTGAAGACGATAGGTATGTGCAGGTGGGGTCTGATAGTGATAGGTCGGACAGGAGGGTGAAGTGGATGGGTAATAGGACAGCTGGAAGCCTCAAACTATACAGCATCGACGTTGAATTCACCAAAATCCAAAGTTCCTCTCCCCAACCTCATCCCAGATCCAACCATTTAAATTATCACCGCCCTCTTGAACTGTCTTAATTGTCCAGCTGTCCTTCTCACCTATCCATTCACCCTCCTCTCTGATATATCACTATCACTTCCACCGACATCTTCCTATCGCCCTCCCAGTGACCCTCCTGCCAGCCCAGCTCCGACCCTCCTATTTGTATTTCAGCCCCCTTGCCCCCCCGCCAGATTCCTGTCAATAGGTTTATGTCTGATATGCCAATTGTCCTGCTCTTCGCAAGCTGTTGTGCTTATTTGTCGCCCACGTCCCAACTATGAGATACTGAACAGATACCGTATCTTGCAAAATTATAATTTCTTGCCCACCACCACACCCCCCCCCCCCCGCGATAAACTTTACCCACAGAGGCAAATGCTTTACCGAGATCAGGCACTGACTCCATAACCAGCCCCTGCGTAGGCTGTGCACTCTCCTGCTGCTCATAGGCTCCACTTGCGGTCTCCTTTACCAGTTTCCCTAATGACACTTGCTTAGCCTATTTTACCACATCTTTTCCCAAAGTGTCTTGCATCAACCCCCAGCACTGTGTGTCCCAGCTTACTGCAGTGAAAGCTCTTTTTCCCAGTGCCCTTCTAAAACCATTGGCACTGTAATTTTATGTGTACCACTCGGTTATAGTGAGATCACCTGAGGCTTTCACCACCTTTCACCCCACACCCCCCCCCCCACCACCCTTGGACTTCTTCTTTCACCTTTGGTAAAGTATTGTCAGTGTGCTTTGCTCTATGCTTTGCAGTGCTTTGCTTCACCGAATTTCTATCCCTCACAGGAGGAAACCCGTCCCAGAAGCTAAATTTCATTTCATGCACTAACGCATATTTACCTGCCAAATCTGCCATGTTTCTCACTTCGTGAACTTTCACATGAATCCTCAATCTCTGGAAGTAAGTTTTTAAACACCTCTAACAGAGTAATCTGCCTTCATGCATCACAGTTCTTATCCATATTTATGGCCTCCATCCATCTGTCAAAATGACTTCGTTTATTTCTTTCAAACTTACCTGGTTCCATCTCTATATTTCTGAACTTCCATCTATATGCTTCTCGTACCACTCATGAGCACTCAAAACAACGAGTTTGAAATCTGCATAAGCTTTTGATCCCTCATCTGACAGTGCTGCATATGCCTTATCAGCTGTGCCCACCAGCTTAGTCTGAACTAACATTACCCACAAGTTCCCTGGACATACCAACTGCTGAGTCAATTTTATCGAAATATGGCAATATATTAACATAGTTGTATACATCCCTATATTCTCACTTTATCTTCATCCTGTTAATTTAATTTTCTTGTCTAATTTCAAAAGTCTGAATTTCAAATTCTCTTTCTTTTTCTTCTCTTTCTCTTTTTTCTCACTCTCTTTCTGTCTCTTTCTTTATCTTCTAAGTCCAGTTGCCACATTTGCAATTTAAGTTGTTTTCTCACCCGACTGCAGTTGCCTATTTCTCTCATACACCAAAGTGCTTGACCAATTCCATTCCAATTTCAGTTTTCCTTTTGTCCCTGGTTAAACCCAATTCTAATCTACTTGTTAATTTTAAAAGTATGCCCTTCTTCTGTCTTTCCAAACTTTCTTGGCAAACTTGGGAATCATCTTCAAACCCCAGAACTGCTTCAGTAATTTTAAAAGCCAATTCTTTTAATTTAACCAACCACAAGGAAACAAAGTTAAATGAATTTTTCACCTATTTTATTTGAAAAAACTAGGTCACTAACTGCTGAGTGATGGAATCTGATGGGATCTTTTGTACTCCAAATCTTTTCGAATCTGTCCAAATCCCATACGACAAGCCCTCAAGCTGTTATGATGTCGATGTCGAACCACTCTGTTAATTAAAACCACACATCACCTCGCCTCATAATATGTTAAAACATGAGTGACAGATACGTCCCAAATTCAACTATTAAACGAAAAATAACCATTTATAAGTATGTAAGTTAGCTCACTGGTGTAATGTCCCGTCTCTCAATTTATCAGTTTTTGGTCTCTTGAGTTTCGTGATGCCATTTCCAGTTCTTTTTTTTTCACGGGAAAGTAGATAGGATCGAACTTGATGTGTTTATTAATGTACTTCTGGTTAGAATGCCATGCCTCTACGAACTTTTGTACGTGTCTTTGTTTTGCCTTTCCTACGATGTGTGTGTAGTCCCAGTCAAAATAGTGACTTTCTTTGTCTGTATGTATGGAAACTAGTGATAGTGGGTCATGTCTTTTGGTGGCCAGTTGGTGTTTATGTATCCTGGTAGCACGATAACAGGACAGATTGAAAAGGAGGAAAAATGATTTTATATACACTGTTTAATCAGTGTGTTCAAATAAGAAAGATTGTTCCTATGTGTGCAACACATTCTCAATGAACAACGGAGACACAGTTGACGAAAAATGGTGCACGTGATGTATAACATTTATAAAGCATTATAACATTATTTGATCCTCATCTGAAATGATATGTTCCCCTTCTCTCAACGTCCCCCTTTTCTGGGATTCCTTAATCTTGTCTCTGATTCTGATCAGGATGTGTGTTATAAATCTTGCTTATGGTATCCCGACTTATTTCAGATAATCCCCTTTCAACCAGGAATTCAATATATTGGCCTGCTGGGTCTTTCCAAAGCTCCTGTCTGTCATATTATTGGAGATAAAAATTCAGGCATCAGACTCAGAATTTGAACATATTACAATGTTGCAAATGCACTGTAAAAAGGACCACAGCACACAGGAATTGGCAAAATATTGAGGGATATACATCTACTTCTTTCGATAATGTAGTTTTCTCATTTTCTACATCTCCATATCTGTATTCTCTCTCTCTTTTTCTCCCTTTGCGTCTAGTTAAGAAATCCACCAATTATTCTTCGTGTCCCATCTCTCAAAACTCCTTCTTTCAGTTTATATCTCTTGCTCTCTTCTCGATGTAATGTGAGTATAATTGAGTATGTAACTACAAAGACATGCGGGAGGAACTGGCCAGAGTTAATTGGAAGGGGAGCTGAGCAGGAAAGATCATGGAGCAGCAATACCAGGAGTTTGTGGGAATAATTCGGAAGATAATACCAGAAATTCAACCCCAAGAAGATGAAACATACTCATGGGAGGACAAGGCAGCCATGAGTGATACGACATCAACACAAAAGAAAAAACATACAATGTGGAGAAGATGATTGGGAATCCAGAGAATTCATTGGCTCTGAAACTATATAAGTCTAGCTTCACTGACACCATAGAGCTCTTAATCACATTCAGGGAGAGAAACAGAGGAAACACATTCACTTTAAACACAGAAAATGCCGTTACTCAAGTAAAAGGATTCAGGTGAATTAAACATTTGAATTAAGATCAGTTAAATGCTTTTGCGGCATGTGTCAAATTGGAAGCAACACCCGGGGAGACAGACCCTCAGCAGAATTAGAGTTTGAAAATGGAAGTATTTCCACATCAGAAACCAGGTTAGGTCACTGAGTGCAGGGCTGATGGGTGAATGGTTCTCAGTGAGAATTGGGGAACAGACAGCAGAATTGCATTGCAGATATTGCAGCTCGAAACTGCGTATTCATGTAGTTTTGTAGACCACAGCACCAGGAGAAGCAGACCTGCATTCAACCACAAGCTGTAACTTTTTGCCAGGATAATACCTCAGTCTGTCATTACTATCAATGCCATCTATGGTTCAGTGACGAGTAGGGGTGAACATGTCAGAGTCAGAATCACATGAACCTTAACCTGATGCTAACTCATTAAAGCTACCGGAATTGACCAACAGATCTGAACGAAGCTCTGCACTCCTGTCACATTCAGTTATAAATGGTGATGGACGGTTAAACAAATAACTGGAGGAGAATGCTCCACAAACGTCCCTATCCTAAATAATGGAACAGACTTGCACATCAGTGTAAAAGAGACGGATGTTTTATCTGCACCATCCTCTGCCAGAAGTGTTGAGTCGATGATACACCTCACCCTCATCATGATGCCCAGAAAATCACAGATGCCAGTCTTCAACTAATTCGATTTGCTGCATGTGAGATGAAGAAACAGCTGAACACAATAGATACGACAAAGGCAATGGGCCCTGACTGTATACCTGCCATCGAACTGAAACCTTGTGCTACACAACAAGCCGTGACCCTGGGGAAGCTGTTTCATTCCAGTTCCAACTCTGACATCTCTCTGTTAATGTGGCAAATGACTCAACTATGTCTAGTTACCTAAGAGGGGAAAAATTACAATCTGACCAATGACCACCCCCTCAGTCCCATCACGACAGTCAAATTGATGGGAGTTCTTTTTGACGGAGTTGTCAAGCAGCACAGAAATAATCTGCTCAGTATGGTTTCAGATAGATCCCCATGTGGCGATGGTGCTGTTGTGGAAATGTCACTGGATTACTAATCCAGGCAAAAATAATACTCTGGCAGCTAGTGGAAGTTAAGAACAGTTAATAAAATATCGAGATCGAAAATCTGGTGTCAGTAACACTGACCTTGAAGCCAATATGGATTGTAAACAGAATTTCCTTCTCCAATGTACTTTTAGGAAGTGAATCTCCCGTGATTTCCTGGGCTGGCCTAAAACTGACTCCAAAGGCACTGACATGTGATAAACATTTCAATGGTCTCTGAAACCGCCAAGCAAGCACGCTCACTTGTATCAAACTACTCTGAGGTTTGAAAGGATAAAACGAGACAGAAAACCCGGCCCCAGCATCAGTGTCCGAAAGAGAAATGGGAACACAGTCCTGTCGACCCTGCGAAGACCTCCTTCCTAACATCTGAGAGCTTGTGACAACATTTACAGAGCTTTCCCACAGACTGAACAGAAACAGCTGGAAAGGAGTCGGTCTTTTAACACATTGAGCCTCCCCTATTCTAGTTCATGGCAAACAACCTCCTTAATGCACTTACCCCACATGATGTACATATCCATTAATGTGAGTAACCTTGGGAAGCTATATAATAGGAAGTGCAGTAGTACGTTTGATCCATCGAGTTTGCTACCCAATTCAATGTAATGATGGTTGGCCCTTAATTTCCAAACCGTACTCCTGCTCTCCCACCATCCCTTTACTGTCTCTAAATCCTTATTTATAATCAGTGTCTTGGTTTCCAGGTGCGACCCAATTCCCCAGGTTCACCAGTCAGTGAGTGCAGCCAGTTATTCTCATCTCAATGCAGAGTGACCTGTCTGTGCCTAATACTGTATCCCCTTGTTTTAGACATCCCAGCCAGGGGAAGTATCATCCCTGTTTCCAATCTGACTCACTCTACCAGTGGTTTGCATATTTCACTGAGATCTCCACTCATTTTCCTCAATCCCATGGAATACTGGCCCAGTCACTCCAATGTCTGCTCCTACAACAAGTCCGTCCTCCCAGATATCAGTCTGGTCATCCTTCATTGCTCTCCATCAATGTCAGGTTTGTCCTTTATTAGGTAAGGAGACCAAAACTGCACATAATGTTCGATAATGTTGGTGATGATGTCTCACCAGGGCCCTGTACAGCTGCAGTAAGATACCCTTACTATTGGACTCACATCCTCTTGAAATGAAGGTAAATACACCATTTATCTTCCTCACTGCTTTCTGTTTCTGCAGTATTCCTTTCAGTGACTGGTGTACAAGGAGATGCAGATCTTTTTCAGAGTTACAGCTCCCCGCTTGGTGGGTCTGTGTACACTGGTCAGCGTGCCAATGCCATGCCCAGTATTGACTTCTGGTTACAGAACTCACTGCGCTGCATGGGCCTCAGTGGTTGATGCAAAAGGAAACAACAAAAAGAAGCATACGTCCCTTTGTCGCACAACATGTTTCAACCAATCCATGGTAGACTGACAATTTATCGTTTCCACCAAAGGGCACACCGTCACCTCTATCCACATTGTTCTCCATCTCTCACGTATTTACCCATTCACTCCATTTGCATTTTCCTTCGTGCTTTTTTACATTCTCCTCACCCACTCACAATCCCACATCCGATTCTAGCAACCAAATGTTTAAAGGGTTTTGTGAATAACTGGGCCCCAAGCCCTGATCCATGTGACACCTCAGCAAACTTCGTCTGTTTATTTCTATTTATTTATTTGGTGTATCTCGGAGTCACTGGCTGGGCCAGCATTTATTACCTGTCCCTAGTTGCCCTTGAGAAGGTGGTGGTGAGCTGTCTTGTTGACCTCTAATGCCATTAGGGAGGGAAATCCAGGATTCTGACCCAGCGACTGTGAAGGAGTGGTGATATATTTCCCAGTCAGGATGGTGAATGACTTGGAGGGAACCTGAAGATAAGGGTATTCCCACACATCTGTAGCCCTTGTCCTTCTAGATAGATGTGATCGTGAGTTGGGAAGACGGTCTCTTAGGATCTTTGGTGAATCATTTCATTGCAGCATGTAGATAGTAAAACACTGCTGCTTCTGCTGAGCGTTGATGGTGGAGCATTGTGGATGAAGGGACAGTCAAATTGGTTGCATTGTCCTGGAGGTTATAGAGCTTTTTGAGTGTTGTTGGGGCTGCACTCATCCAGGCAAATTGTGAGTCTTCTATCACACTTCTGACCTATGCATTGTTGTTGGTGGACAGACTTTTGGAAGTCAGGATGTGAGTTACTCGCCGCAGTATTCATGGCTTCGGACCTGCTCTTATACTTACTGTGTTCATGTGGCGAGACCAGTGAATTTCTGAGAAATGATTCCTAGTTTGATACTGGAGGATTCAATCATAGTAACACCATTGAATGCCAAGGGGCAGGTTAGATTGTATTTTATTGGTCACGGTCATAGTCTGCATTGGTGTGGCCTGAATATTACTTGTCACTTGTCAGTCTGGATACTGTCCAGATCCTGTTGCATTTGAACATGACCTGTTTCAGTACCTGAGGAACAACAAATGTTGTAGAACATTGTACAATCATTGATGAAAATCCCCATTTCTGACCTTAAAATGGAGGGAAGGTATTTGATGAAGCAGCCCTGAAGAAGTTTTCGGACGAGGCCACTGCCCGAGGGAATCCTACAGACTTTTCCTGGAGCTGAGTTGACTGACCTTTTTCAACCATGACCATCTTCCTACATGTCAGGTATGATTGTAACCAGCGGGGTGTTTGACCCGATACCCATTGATTCCAGTTTTGCTTACGCCCCTTGATACCACACGGGTCGAAGGCAGCCTTGATATACAGGGCTATCACTCTCACCCAACCTCTGGAATTCAGTTCTGGAATTGGTGCGGACCACTGGAGGAGGCTGAGATGGATCACCCACTCAGCATTTCTGACTGAAGATTGTTGCGAATGAATCAGTCTTATCTTAAACTGAAGTGTTGGGCTATTCCATCATGGAGGAAGGGGTTATTTGTGGAATCTCTTCCTTCAGTGAATTATGTAATTGTCACCAACGTTTCTCGACTCGATGTGGAAGGACTGCAGAACCTAGATCGGATTCTTTGCTTGTGGGATCACTTAGCTCTGTCTATCACTTACTGCTTTTGCTGTTTCACACAAAACTAGTCCTGTTTTGTGGCTTCAACTAGCTGACGCTTCGTTTTCAGGTATGCCTGATTCTGCTCCTGTCATCCTGTACACTCCATTGAACCAATATTGATCCTCTGGATTGATGGTAATTGTTACGAGAGGGATATACCAGGTCATGAGGTAGTGTAGGTGTTTAATTCTGCTGCTATTGATGACCCACAACATCTTATGGATACCCAGACTTTAGCTGCTAGATCTGTTCGAAGTTTGCCCTATTTAGCACCATGATTGTACCACCCAAAATGATGGAGGTTATTCTGAATGTGTAGATGTGACTTTGTCTCCACAATGACTTTGCGGTGTTCACTCTTCCCGATACTGTCATGGACAGATATTTCTGCAACTGGCAGATTAGTAAGGCTGTGGTCAAGTATGTATTTTCCTCTTGTTGGTTCCTTCACCACCTGCCACAGAACCAGTCTAGCAGTTATATCCTTTGGGACCCGGACAGCTGGATCAGTAATGCTGTAGCTGAGATACTCTTGGAGGTGGACATTGAAATCCCCCACCCAGAATACATCTTGCGTCCGTGCTACCTCCAAGTGTTGGTCAGCATGGAGTAGTACTGAGTCATCAGTTGAGAGAGGCTGGTACATGGTAATCAGCAGGAGGTTACCTTTCCCATGTCTAAACTAATGCCATGGGACTTCACGGGATATAGGATCACTGCTGAGGAATCCAAGAGCAATTCCCTTCCAACTGTATCCCACTGTGCCGCCACGTCTGCTGTGTCCGTCCTGCTGATGAGACAGGACATATACAGGGAAGGCGATGGAGTGTCTGGGACATGGTCATACTCACAAAAACATTCTCGCTGGTTGACGAGTCTGTTTATTTCTATTCACTGTTTCCTGCCAGCTGTCCCATTCTAGAAACGTCCACATATTCACCCCAATCCATTCAGATTTGATTTTGCAAACTGGGCTTGGAGCTTTACCAATTTTTTTCTAAAATTCCAAATGTTTTGCATCCATTGCTTCTCTTTCATTTGTCTCCCAGTCTGTTTCTCAAACATAACTCCCATTTCAGAAATCTATGTTAGTGTTGTCTATGACCATTAGGTTCAGTCCCAATAATTTATTCTAAAACATTTACTTACTATGTTCTATGTTCCATGTAGCCTATCATTTTCCCACACCAGGCATGGTTTTCCTAGTATTGTTAGAAAGGTCTGTGAAGACAGAACTGAAATAGTGGCTTGATAGTTCTGCCATTTACCTGTTCCCCATTCTCCATTCTCTGGTTTTAAACTGTAAGGAAACTGCACTTGTTTTTTTTCATATTTCTCTCCTTGATATGATTTAACAAGTTATTACAGTTCACTCTGATAACCCTTCTAAATATACTCTTCAGAAACGCATCAATTCCTGCTTTAAACTGCTCGATAATTGACCTTCCACACCATACACTCACAGGAGCATCGACTCTATGCCAACAGAAGTACAGCACGATCTATATTAGTCCCACGTTCCTACAGCAGGCCCATAGCCAGGAATGTTCTGACACTTCCAAGTGCTCGTCCAAGTACTTTTTTAACGATTGTGAGGTTACCCCTCTCAGAAGTAATTCCAGAACCCAACATCCTCTAGGTGACAAAAATGTTTATATCCTCTCTGAACCTCAAACTTTTCACTTTAAAAGTGTGCTACTTTGTTCTTTCGCCTCTGATTAAAAGGAACAGCTGCTGTCTATCCACCCTGTCCGTGTCGCTCATAATCTTATCATTCTGAATCACGGATGCCTCAGCTTTCTCTGCTCCAAAGTAAACAACCCGAGCTTATCCAGCCTCTCTCCATAGCTGATATACTCCATCCTGGGGAACATCCTAGTGAATCACCTCTGCACCCTCTCCAGTACAATCACATCCTTCCCGGAATGTGGTCCCAGAGCTACATACAGTACTCTATTTTGGCCGAACCAAAGCCCTGTATAAGCTTATATTCTACGCTCTAATTATGAAATGCTACACCCAATGATCAATTCTTAACTAGTTCATTAACCTGTCCAGTTACATTCAGCGATGTGTGGAGAAGCAAACTCTGAGGTTCCCAGTGTGCTGCCATTCATTGAGTCCTCCCCAGCCTGGTTCCTTCTCCCAAAGTGAGAACCTCCCAAACCTCTTATTTATCAGGGTTATATTCTATCTGCCATTGATCCGTCCATCTGACCATTCCATCTGCATCTTCCTGAAACTTAAGGCCTCCCTCCTCACTGCTAACCACCCAGCCAATCTTTATGTCAAACATATACTTACTTATCACACCTCCCCCACTCTCCACCTAGCCCCCTCCACATTCACATCTATATCTTTTTATGAATAACACAAACAATAAGGAACACAACACTGATCCCTGTGGTGCACCAGGGGACACTGGTCTCCAGTAACACAAACAGCCTTCTGCCACCACTCCCTGCGTCCTGCCACTAAGACAAGTTTCGTTGTAACTTGTCAAGTTATCCTTTATATTGTAAGATTTTACATTATTTTTCAGTTTCCCAGGTGGAAATTTGGCAAAGGCCTTCCTACAAAACTAAACAATCGACCTCCTCAAACTAATTCAGCCAAACCCATTGGATGTGACTCCCTTCTGATAAAGTCACGATGATTATCCCTGATCAAACCTTGCGACTCTGTTTGGAGTTCAATTTTCTCATTCCCTATTTTCTTCAGTAGCTTCCTTAACAGTGATCTAATACTCGCTCGTCACCTGGTCTATCTGTCTCATCCTTACTGTGAAGTGTAATCGTACTCGCAGTTCTCCAGTTCTCTGGTACCTCCCCTATGGTCCGATTCTAATTAAAATATTCAGTCAGCGTCTTTGTTCTCTAGACTCCAAAAGCTGCTTGTGATGCAACTCATTCAGACATGGAGATTGGTCCAAATTTGCACAGAGCAAAGCCTCAAATCCCTGCTCATATTTTACAAGAATCTGTTCAAGAGTTTTCCAATCCATCTTCTTGAATTCTGTACCTGCATCCTCATTCTCCCAAATGAAATAAATGTGAATGTCTCATGTAACAATCCATCAATGTTCTCCCCTTTGGTTTCTAATGGATACTAACTGTTTGCTGATTATTCTGTTCCACTTGTCGGTGAAGAATATCACGTGATTCTCCCTGATCTTGCCTACTTGTACTTCTTCATGTCCCTCTGTTATTCAGTCCCCTCTATGTTTCTAAGTTTCACTGCAATCTCATGTTTTGAGTTTCCACATCAGACAATCTTACCATTTTAGGGATTAATCTGGATAATCGTTTTAGGGATTAATCTGGCTGATACCTTTTGCAGTTCCTCCATAGTTAATATATTCTTTCTGAGATTGGGACTCTGAACGATACTCAATACTCGAAGTTTAGTCTCACCGACACTCAATGCAACTGATTCACTACATCCGCTATATTCCAATTATATTCAGAAGAATGTAAACCTAATTTTTACTTTCCTATTTGCATATGTTCTTCCCAATACCTCTCGCTTTAACTTTTCTTATGAGCTTTCTGTGTGAGTTCTTAAAAAAAGAGCTGCTGAACATCCAACTCCACGTTATCCATTGGTTCTTCATTGCCTATGTCTCCAAGAATCATCTTCAAATCATTCCAAAAAAGTTTGCCACTTCTGGTTTTCTCTTTCATCGATACATTATCATACTTCCCAGTTATGTTATTACCTTCTAAATATCAAGTAGCATGTTCTTTGTAATCGAGTCCAACAGACACCCGGCTGCGGATGGCAAGATAACTAGTCTGTAGTTCACCACTCTCCATCTTCATCCTTTCTTAAACTGTTGGGTAATATTTATAACCTTTGCCTTATCCAGATTGGCTAAATGCCTTTCGGGAATGAGTCGGAATGTAAAGTGAAAATCCACGTTGCAAACAACATGTCTATTGCTGCTTCCTCTGAAATTCTTGTATGAAGTTAATCTAGTCTGTCATATTGATAAATACTCAATCCAGCTTTCTTTTCAAATATAACATCAACATTGATAAGGTTGATCTTAACATTTACTTACACAAGTCCCATGGTCACTTGGTATTTCTGACAGAATTTCTGGACATTCTCACATGAAGATAGACACAAAGAAACTGTTTCTTTTCACTGTGATTTCTCTGTTCTCTGCAATAAATTATCCTGAACTCACACCAACTGTTCCACATTTGACGTTGTTTTTAATTTTTTCATACATGGATATATGTTTTTTAGTAGTCTATGTTTTTGTTTTGTTTGCATGTTTTTTTATTTTTGAGTTTCTTCTCAGTTTCTTGACCATTCTTTGCTGGGTCCTATATTTCTCGAAATCTACTAGCTTACTGCAACACTTGGCATATTTCTAAGCTGCCTCCTTTCACCTAGTATGTAAATGAAGGTGGGGTTGAAAGTGATAGTCGGAGAGGAGGGTGGGCCAGATTGATCGGAAGGAAGGTGGACACATAGGAACATTCAAAAGGGCAGTGCTGACTTGGAAGGTTGGAGTGGGATAAGGTGGGATTTAGGGAAATAGAGAAATGGGGAAATCCACTATGATCCCCTGTGTTTGGAGGATCCCAAGGCAGAAGAGGAGACTTACTTCCTCCAGGCTTCTTATGGCTCGGGTTTGGTGAAGGAGCAGGTCTAGGACCCTCATGTCCTTGGCTGAGTGGGAAGGGGAGCTAAAGTGCTCAGCCACAAGGCGATGGAGTTATTCAATGTGGCAGTCCCAGAGATGTTCCCTGAAATGATCTACAAGTTGAATTCCTGCCTCGCCAATGTAGAAAAGACCACATTGGGTTTAATGGATGCAGTAGATGAGGAGTTCTGTCTCCCTTCGTCACCTATCACTTTCAACGCCACCTTCATCTACTTATCACAATCTCAGCTGCCTCTCTCCTGCCGCACCCCCTTCCCATTTATGTCTCAGCCCCCTTCGCCCAGAAGGTTCATTCCTGATGAAGGACTTCTGCCTGAAACATCAATTTATCTGCTCTTCGTATGCTGACTGACTGTGCTTTTCCAGCACCACACCCTTAGACTCTGATCTCCAGCATCTGCAGTCCCCACTTTCTCCTGACACTTTCATGGCTTGCAAGACACACATTTATAACGATTACTTCAAATAAAACAAATACTGTCGTGTACGCAAACAGCATAAAAGAAAACCAATACATTTTGGTCACTGTTCCCAACAGGTCCTTGACAGCAAAATTTTCAATAAGCTTTCTGATCACTCAACATCAATTCATAAATAACGTGATCTCGAGCTCAGTGCTCGACACAATGTTCATGTAAACCATCTCACACGTGGTCATGAAATCAATTTTACCCAGTATTAGCATTCATTTGGGTTAACACAGTTTAGATATAACTTAAACGGTACATTATTACTGTACTACCCACAAATATGTATATCTCATTTCCTATTTTATAACATGCGTAGCAGTTGTATTGCAGCTTTCACTTTGATATATAACTCCAATCAATGGTTGCTCCTCCTTGCTGTTTTTGCGCTCCCACCTTATTAGATCCTGTGGAATCTGAGCGACGTGGGCTCTGGGGAGATTAATGGCAGAGATCATCTCGACACATCATTTATGATCTTCTCCAACTTTAATTACTCCAGATCTCCAGTCATATTGTGGAACAGAGAAGGAGAATAATCTTCCAACAATGCTCTGTATTCCCCAAGAGAGCTGAGACAGCTCTAACCTGGTGGGTACTTTACAGCAGGCTGGTAAAGCGTTGCTGCTGCTGTACAGGGAGATCACATCTGAAGTAGTGTGTACAGATTTAGCCTCTTCTATGAAGAAAGGATGTTGTTATATTGGAAGCAGCTCAGAGATGGTTCCCTCAACTGATTCCTGCAATGAAGATGTCAGCTTATAACGAAGGGATGATCAGATTGACCCAGCAGCCATTGGAGTTTACAAAAATTAAAGATGATCTTATTTGAACATAGATGACAGAAGGAGTTAACAAGTGAAGTGAATTACACAGATAGTGCAGCAATCCATTCCGTTCTCCACCCTGTTACACAGGAAAAACAGGAGGATATTCAGGCCTTCGATCCTGTTACACCCGAACGGGACGAGGCTATTCAGCCCCTGGAGCTTGATATACATTTACATAAGGAGGCCAATCAGCCACTCGAGCCTGTAACAGTAGGCCATGCTGCACCAGTATCCTGTTAAACAGCAACAGGATCAGTCCATTCAGCGTCCTCAAGTCTGTAACATAGGAACTGGAAGGGGCAACACAGTGACTGGAGATTGTTACACTGGCATAACAGGAGGCCATCAGACCTACCGATCCTATTGCAAGGGAATTGGATAAGGATAAAAACTATCTAAGACTTCTTTCATGAGAAAAGAAGAGGTAATTTAGACACGTGTCTGCTGTATGGGAACAAGAGAAGACCAATCAATCCCTCGGTCCCATCTCCGGGATACATGAGGAGACCATTCAGTATATCCACCTGTTATGGAGAAGTATGAGAAGACCCATCTGCCCCTCAAATGTTACACAGAAACAGGAAGATTCCATAATCTCCCAATCCTCTAAAACATCAATTTGAGGAGGTCATTCTGGCCTTGGAGATGGCAACATGGGAACACCAGAAAGACGTCTGCCCATCAGTATTGTACACCATCAGAATGATGAGCCCATTCAGCCACACATGGCTCTTACACAGCAGTGGAGCAGATCTCTTAAAGCCTTGTGCCCATTAAACAGGAATTCAAAGAAAACGTAAAGGTTTTCGAAAAAGAAGAACTTGTAATAATGGTATACATTAGGGACTAAAGTGTAACAAGAAACTATTGTAATTTAAGGCTAATTGTTAGGGTCTATTGTTCAGGATAAATGTCAACTCAAACCACAATTCGTCAGAGTCAACATGGTTTTAAGAAGGCTAAATCGTGTTTGAATTGTTTCCTTGAGTCATTTGAAGATGTCCCAAACAGGATGGATAGTGGGAATCCTGGAGATGGAACATATCTGGTCTTCCTGAAGGTATTGGTATGTCGCTTCTCCAAAGAGTAATGGTAAGATCAGACAACATGGGTTTAGGAGTATTTTGTTAGCTTGGATGGAGGATTGGTTCACCAACAAAATGCAGTCAGATGGAATAAATGTTTTATTTTCATTTAGCAAATGCAGTTTGTGGGATGCCATTGATTTCAGTGCTCGTGCCTCAACCATTTGCAATCGATGGTGTTACTGTACGTGGTTGATGGGATAGAAAATACAATGCCACATTTTCAAATGACAATAACATTGGTGCGAAATTACTTCTGAGTGATGATGCAAGAGATTTTAAAACATATGGATAGGTTGGGTGAATGGGCCAACATTTGGCAAGGAAAATTTAAGTGAATAAATATGGGGATAGTCAAGTTGGCCAGAATAGTAGAAAGACAAATTATTATCTAAATGGAGAGAAAGTTCAAAGTGCTTAGGTGCAGAGGGATCTGGGTGTCTGCTTGCATATCACATACAACCTGCATGTGGATACTGCAAGACATGAGAACTGCAAGCATAATTTCAGTGTTTATTTATAAAAGGATAGAGTAGAAAGGTAGGGAGAGTTGGTGTAGCTAAGCAAGGCATTAGTGAGGCTGCAACTGGAGTACAGTTTGGGTGTCCTGCAGAATGAGGTATTTCCTTTGGAGGCAATTCAGAAGACCTTCATTAGTTTGATTCCATATTAGAAGTGTTTGTCTTATGAAAAGTAATTGAGCAGTTTAGGTCTGTACTCTAGAGTTTATAAGAATGAAAGGAAATCTCATTGAGGTCTGTAAAATGCTAAAAGTAATTGAAAGTGTAGATGTGGAGTGGATTTTTTTTCATGTGGCGCAATCTCCAACAAGAGATTAGAGTTTTAGGATGGAAAGATGGCAGGAAAATGGAACAGAGCCTGCGGTTACATCTGCCTCATCGAGGGGTTGGATTTCCCACAGATGCTCCTTGTTCTTATTCAACTCTTCGACTGTGTTGCCCAGGAATGGGGGAGGACCGGGTATCATACAGGAAGCAGGCACTCAGGATAAATCAGTTACAGAGAACATAACTAGTAGGGTCACACAGTGACCAGCGCTGGGTTCTCAACTATTTACAGTCTATATTAATGATCAGGAGGATGGAACAGATATACAGATGCTGAGTTTGGTGATGTGCATAAGACCATAGACCATAAGACATAGAAGGAAGTCCATTCGGCCCATCAAGTCCCCTCTGCCATTTAATCATGGCTGATTGGCATTTCAACTCCACTTACCTGCATTCTCCCTGTAGCCGTTAATTCCTAGTGACATCAAGAATCTGTCAATCTCTGCCTTGAAGACATTTAGCGTCCTGACCTCCACTGCACTCCGTGGCAATGAATTCCACAGGTCTGCCACTCTCAGGCTGAAGAAATGTCTCTGCATTTCTGTTCTGAATTGACCCCCTCTAATTCTAAGGCTATGCTCACGGGTCCTAATCTCCTCGCCTAATGGAAGCAACATCCTAGCGTCCACCCTTTCCAAGACATATATTATCTTGTAAGTTTCCATTAGATCTCCCCTTAACCTTCTAACCTCCAATGAATACAATCCCTGGATCCTCAGCAGTTCCTCGTATGTTCGACCTACCATTCCAGGGATCATCCGTTTGAATCTCCGCTGTACATGCTCCAGTGCCAGTATGTTCTTCCTGAAGTGTGGGGACCAAAACTGGACACAGTACTCCAAAAGGGACCTAACCAGAGCTTTATAACGTCTAAGTGGAACATCGCTGCTTTTATATTCCAACCCTCTTGAGATAAATGACAACATTGCATTCGCTTTCTTAATCACGGACCTTTAGAGAATCCTCGACTCGCACTCCCAGATGCCTTTGTACTTTGGCTTTATAAATTTTATCACCGTTTAGAAAGTATTCTTTTTATCAAAGTGCTAGACCTCGCATTTGCCCACAGTGAATTTCATCAGCTATTTCCTGGACCACTCTCCCAAACTGTCTAGAACCTTCTACAGCCACCACACTTCCTCAGTACTACCTGCCTGTCCACCTAACTTCGTATCATTGGTAAACCTCGCTAGAATTTCATCCAGATCATAAATATATAACGTGAACACCTGCGGTCTCAACACTGACCCCTGCGAGACACCGCTTGTCACTGGCTGCCATTATGAAAAAGAACCTTTTATCCCAACTCTCTGCGTTCTGTCAGACAGCCAGTCCTCAATCCATGCCAATAGCTCACCTCGAACACCATAGGCCCTCACCTTACTCAGCAGCCTTCTGTGTGGCACCTTATCAAAGGCCTTTTGAAAGTCTAGATGGACCACATCCACTGGGTTTTCCTGGTCTAACATACTTTTCACCTCTTCAAAGAATTGCTATGTCGCTGTGATAAGCAAGAGATTAAATTATCAAGAGAGGGTGGAGAGTCTGCAAATAGATTCAGAGAGGTAAAGACAATAGATAATAGTTTGGCAGGTGGAATTTAACATGATATAACCTGTCAGTTCATTTACAGGACTAACGAATGGCAGTATGTTACTGATGATACGGTGTACTGGGGGCGTGGGGTCACTCAGAGCCGCTCAGACACGTGAGGTTTTGCTTCATCCCTGATTGTCAGCTCCTAGACACTCCAAGTGACCCCATTGCTCTCTGTACACATGGAATACTTTGATGTGGTTGATTGGTCGTGGAGACGGTGTTTTGAAAATTGCATCAAGGGGACCGCCTTTATCCAAGATATATACATTTCTTTCTACGTGGAGACCCGATGACGATGGGAATGGCTCACTGCTTCTGAATGAAGAGGCCGTGACTGCTGCTAGGACAGTGAGTATTCACCAACATGATGTACTGTGCATGGACACACTGTAACATTAATAGAGAGCGAGAGTTCCTTCAGTTCCTCTACCTCTCCCCATTGACATGGTACTCTGCAGATGCAATATTCACCATCAGGAATCCCACTGTACTGGATATACCCGGCAGCTCCCTGCTGATGGAGAAACAATCTAGTAACCACATCCACCATATATATCCTCCATCACCGAATGGTGACCTTGATGTTGAGATACTGGGAAATGATGGATATGTCACCTAGTCCTGCCTGGAAAGTTCTGGGTCATAGAAGCTGAGTAAAACAGTGATCCTAAAGGCCCCAGGCAGCCCCACCCTTCCCCTGGTGTAAAGCTGCAGGTCGTGTTGAAGGAGGTGACACCGCTGTGTGACCGGCTCCTTGTTCACTCAGGGTCCCCTCACACTCTGCTCGTGGGTTAAGTGAAGCTTGGGAAGCTGTTCCTGGAAACCCGGGGTGGTTACAGCAGATCCCTTTCCCCACACCCACTCACTGCGTAGTTTCAGAGCTTCTTCTCTCTGAAGCCTCTGCTCTATTTGATGTTCATGTTACACACCCAGAAAGTCTAATTACAGTCCCCATGCTCCATCCAGAATTGGGTCACCAAATCTCCCAGAATGTCTGAGGCAGCTCACAGTACAACCGACAGCAAACCATCCACCGCCCCTCCAGTAAATTTTCCATTACAGGTGTCAGTCACAAACCCATTCGGCTGCAAGTGTTGTGGACCAGACCAGATCCCCCCAAAATGTTTTAAGAAGGCCGTTTAGACCCAACCTTTCCTTAATTTGAATATAGATGGGAAGTGTGCCTTACAGACATGTTGTGACAGGTCAAACCACGCGACATTAAGCAAGATATAATCTATTAAAATGCTTTATTTCAAATACAATCAAAGAAAAGAATGTTTTTGGATAGCTTATACGTTGGAACACTTACACAAACAATAGATACCGTACCTTCTTGGTTTACACCGCTTGGCAAAAAGATATATTCAAATACAGATCCTTACAGCAGTTTTACAATGCAGGAGCAAACAACGTCAACAGAGATCTCAGACAGAGAAGCAGCTGGGGATCATGTATAGAAACTTCCAAACCTTTTGGGATCCCCAGCAGCTTCTGAATGCTGCAGCTAAAAACAAAACGAGAAAACCTGGTCTGGGAGAGTTGGCCACTGCCCTTCCATTGTTTCCACCGTTTTAATGAAACCTAAAGACTTTATTAGTTATTTACTTAAACTGTTTTCAGACAGCAGTTCTGCACCTCTGCCTTTAAAACCTCTCTTCAAAAAAAAACCCAAGAGAAAATAACCTTTTTACAGATAGTATTCTCACGACTCCATCTTTATCCAAATAATCCATCAATATGCAAAGGTGGACTCATTTTAGACCTCCTAATCTTCCTCTGTTAGTAGACTGCAATGCATATACATTACATTGACTGTGAGAATACAAATGTTCACAAATAATTTCGATTTCAGGCATTTTGCTCCTGTCACAGAATGCCTTTGTCTTTCTTCATCCAAGTCTCTACAACGTGTCAAAACGTAGTTTTTTCTCGCCCTACAAACTGTATAATTTCAAACTGAATGTCAGCAATAATAAGCTCAATCGAAACAGACTTTTTCTCCCTAGGTATTTTTCTCCCTAAAATTCTCTAAGATCTTAAGGGGTCACGATCAGTGATAAAGATTTGTCTCACATATGTTATTCGCAATTTAAATGCTGAAATGTTGGAACGCCAACACCAAGCTCAAGACATCTTTTCCCATTGTAGAATAAATCTGTTGACGTTTGCACTGGACACTCCAACCACATGTTACGTAATGGAGCAATCCTCATCTCCCCAGTACTCCATCTGAATAACATAGCTCCTCATGTCTCAGCAAAAAAGAGTTACATACTTCTGTACCTTTTAATGCTCTAATATCTTTACCTGTTACTCCTGGCCTATGCCATTAAACTTTACTCTCACAGGTATATGTTTTAAAAAGATCTCGCACATTCTTCTCAATCCCTCACAGAAACCAAACTTTAATTTCTGAACTCAATCATCATCATCAGCCATTTCAGCTTCTTATCTTGCCATCGTTTCTCTCTGCTCTTCCACACGAGTTCTCACGACGGGAGGAAGTGAATTGTTGAACTTCTCCAAAATCTCTCTAAGGGTGTTATAGGGTTACTCTGTTTATAATACCAATACTCACCTTTCAAAATTATTTTGTTTGATCCTTTCAAACTCAATGTGCGTTTAACCAGGGGCCCATTTTTAGATTCCTGGAATGCGGTCTCTCGGCTTCTGGCCCAAGCTCATATACACTTCAGATGGCTTTGTTCACCACTCCATACTGGCCAGATACCTCCTCCAATAGGGATGCAAATACCTATCAGCATTGTTTGGATAAACTAAATCCACATGGTCACTGGTCACTGCATTTGTTTAGCCTCTTTCTCAAATGAAATTCATAAGGCTTCCCCATCCTTCTCATCAAGTTTAGATAATTTCTGGATGCAATTAAACAGAACCACATCAGGCCATTGGTTACAATAGGGTTGCTCAACTTCACTAACCTCATCCCGCCGACCTTTATCTCCGCCTTCTATGTAAACTTACCTCTCTAATTACTAACTGTTTAAGTTGAAACTCTGCTTTTCTTCTCTCCTTTTCTCTGTTTCTTCTTCATTCCCCTTTCTTTTATTTCTACTTCCCATCATAATTCAAGCTGTTTCAATTCCTTCTCATGTTCACAGTTCCTAATTTGAAATTGAATTGCAGTCATTTCCAAAGAGTCTGATGACGGTTCCACCAAATGTAATTGCCGAGCTATAGCTGTAATTATCTCTCGTTTTCTCACAGACAAACACAACTCCACCTTGTCTGTCAATTCCTACAGCTTTGCCTTCATTACCTATTTTAAAACCCCAACTTCACTTCTTCCACAGCCAGAGAACGCTTAGTGTCTGAAAGACTCTTTACACTGCTCAAACCAACCGAATTCAACACCCGGAACAAAAGACACTAACAACTATCATACGCGACCTTTGAACCCAATTGCCTCCTGGTGCATACTCTCCAGTGACTGCATGGCTTATTCTGGATACTCTGGTTTCTTCGCAGAATCCAATGATGTGCATGTCAGGTGTATTGGCCATGCTAAATTGTTCGTAGTTTTCAGGCATGTGTGGATTAGGTGCCTTAGTCGGGGCAAATGTGTCATATTAGGGTAGAGGAATGAGTCTAGGTAGGTTACTCCTCGGAGTGTCAGTGTAGACTTGTTGGGTTGTATAGCTGTTTGCACATTGTAGGGATTATAATTCTAGACCCAATTTGGTGTTATCGATTTAGAACCAGACAAAAATCGCCAGTTTACTATATATGAACCAGCCTGCCTCAAAATATTTAAAGAAAGTAGCTTGGATTCCAACCTTTTCTTATTTTGAAGGTGGATGTGAGTTGTGTGTTCCAGATGAGATGCTACTAGTCAAACCACTCGCCATTAAGCAAAAAACAATATATTTGTATGAAAATCCATACAAAATGGAGAGGAATTTATAATAACTTAACTGCAAACCTTAACTCAATGATCTTTACAGAACCTTCTACAAATGAACTGTTCCAAATTATTAACATCACCGAAACACAGCGTAGCACTGTGTGCAGCATCGTGGCACAGTGGTTTACACTGCTGTTTTACTGTGCTAGAGACCCGGGTTCAATTCCCACCTCAGGCGACTGACTGTGTGAAGTTTGCACATTCTCCCCATGTCCGCATGGGTACTCCCGTTTCCTCCGCATCAATAAAAATGTGCTGGTGACGTGAATTGGCCATGCTAAATAACCTGTAATGCTACGTGAAGGCGTAAATGTGGGCTTGTTGGGCCGAAGGCACTATTTCCACACAGTAATTGATCCAATCTAATCTGAACACACACCCACTTGGCCAAAAGGAGCATTCAGGCATACTTTATTGCATACAGTTCTCCAATCCAGGAGGAAACAGTATCACGTGAGGTTTCAGAGGGATAATTTACTAGAACTTCCAACCCTTCTGGGGCACCGAGCACGTGGTAACTCTTATATCTACAAGAAAAAAAACTGGAAAGCCTGTCTGTGCGAGCTGGACATGGTTACTACTATTTATTAAAAACACTAAAAGCCTCATAAGTTGTTTACTTGAGCCGTTTTCAGTAACCAGTTTGGCCTTTAAGATCTCTTTCTTAAAAAAAAGGAGAAAATAACCATTTGTTAAAAAAAAAGTGACAGCATTGTTATACAATTTAGATGCCTGGTCCTTCACTCAAGGGGCTTCCTCGTTTTACTGATCGAAGGATCACCTGAGAGGGGCAAACACAGGTACAGACCAAGTTACAAGGATGTGTCTCATGACTTCTGAAACACGTCTGTTCATGGATTATCACATGGGGCACACCGGGAAGGGAACAACAGCTTGACACATCCCATTTCGTTATTTCTGAGCTACACAATTCCAGCACTCGATAGACGAGGGAGCCAAAACTCAAGGCCAGTGAAAGATACAGAGAGACAAAGAGATTCACAATAAAGACAGAAACAAACAACTGAAAAGATGTTGTGGAAATATGGGGGAAAAGACAGGGCAGTGGGACTAACTGCAGGAGTGAGATCTTCGAGAGTAAAATTACAAGAATGCGAACATTGAACAAAGGCATTGTCAGATTAGCTGAAATGGTTTGTTACATCAAATTCAGAACCTGCTTCACAGAACACCACAAACAACATAAACTGGGACCAGATGACAGCCCAGCATGGAGAGCTGTGCAGACCATGCTAGTGTGTTTCTCAGTAAACTACACTATCTGTCCAGCATGGAGAGTATTGCGAACGTTACTATCATATGCTAACTATACTCGCAACAGATTACTGCCTACAATGGGAATGTTTGCTCTCCTCTCTCTGCGTGTGTGTGTGTGTTCATCAGAGACTGAGGGATAGTGCGTGTGTGTGCGCGATTGGCGTGGTTGAATGCAAAACTCATTGTTTGAGAACGAACGCACATGGAGGAAACTATTTTAAATACGAACAACAGGCAGCATTTTTTAAATCAAAGTAGAGAACGAGAGAAATTTCATGGACAGATGTGAATGTTTGAGAATGTTTAAATAAAGTCATTGCCAGACATAAAAGCAATCTGCACCGGCATACACATGAATGACAGATGGATGGGGGTTGGTGTGAGTTCGAATCCGACTTGCTTCGGTAGGATTGAAGCCAGAAGCATCAGCAGCAGATTATTGACTTCATCACGACTGTACTTCATAGCTCAAGATTCAAACAGCAGATGCAATAAACCAGTGATATATATTCTGGAGTAGTGAATATTTCAAGCTAGAAATTGTCAGTGAATGGTGTCAAGATTCAGCTCATGGTCAAAGGGATGTCCCATAGTTGTGACTTGTGTGCTTCAACCGCAGATACTGGCCAGGGATGGGATGGAAACAGTGGAAGGAAGTGGAATTTGTAACCAGAACCGTAGAGAGTGACTTCCATGCTCTTAATATTTAAATAACAAAGGCAACGATACAATGCATTGTGGTTCACCACTGAAACTGAGTAGGTCAACATAGAGACCCGTGAGTAACACTGCCAGAACAGAGAGGGAGACAGTAATTGAACACATTCATTGATGTAATTAGTAGTGGTCTGTCGAGTGAAAATCTGAATTCCGAGTTTCACCACGAACAATAAAAGTGGCAAGAAGTGTAGACTGTATAAAATAACAATAATAAAGTCATAACTGGTTTATAGAAACCAAAATCTGGACAATGACACTTACCAGGAACACCAATGATGGCCAGGAATGGATAATAAAAGTATTGAATAATGAGAAGAGCGTAATAGATCTGCAATGATAATGACAACCAATAAAATGCAGAAAGATACCAAACATAAACGGATAAACTCATGTCTATTGTTGTAACATTCCAGTCTAATGTTCTCAGATTCTGATCCATTGTTGGAAACTTCTAGTCTCATGTTCTCAGATTCTGATCTCTTCTCTCCTCTCTCTGGATCTGCTGATCCCTGTCAGTGCTGTCGGTGATGCTCCCGCTCAGTTTATGGAATAGCACATTGAATAGAGCCCATTTATCATTAAAAGATGGAAACTCTCCACTGGGATAATTAGAATCCACGGAGACTGGCATTAATCACAGTCACTGAACAAATAGGCTCAGTTAACCAGTTGCATCCATCACTTTACATGTCACAATAAAAGGGAACATTTACCAGTTTTGGGTGGAATGAATGAGGGTTGCTGAGAGATGGACCATAAATCTTTCAATCTTTTAAATCTTGTCTTCCTTGTGCATGAGAGTATTAACAGAACATTGCAGGGGTCTGTATATGCTCCCCTCTGTTTATGAAAGGAGGCAGTTATAAAATAACAGATTGGACACCTAAAAAAAATAAGTCGGGTGGGCAAGTTTCTAGATACCTGAACACAAAGTACGGTGCTTATTGACCAGTGTGAGGCTACTCCTGGTTTTAATGCCCTTTATCAAATCCTTTCATGACTTGAGACAGACCATTGAGACTGCTGCTCAGGAACAGCCCAAAACAATTCTGTTCCTATGAAACTCTTACAGAGGGATAAGAGAAGGCCATTCAGCCAATATTAGCCTGTTGCTACTTGAAAAGGTGGAAAACTGGAATATTGGCACATTTTGTCAACAGAATCATTCAAAACAAAGAGCTATGTCGCTGCAGCTGTATGAGGTTGTTACTGAGAGGGCACCTGGAATGAATTGTGTTGTTTGTGTTTTTGTAACTGAGAAGGGATGGACCTCCATTAGATGCAGTTTACCGGCTGCTCGTAATCCATGGGTTGCTGTGTCATTTAATGTCTTGGGTCTGTTACACCGGGACATGAGGAGGCCATAAAGCCTCTCAAGTGTGTGATATAGGAACAGGAGGAGGCCAGTCAGCCTCTCGAGTCTATTACAGAGGGACAGGAAGAGGTCATTTAGCCTCTCCAGTCTGTTACAGAGGGATAGGAGGAGCCATTTCAGCCTCTCGAGCCTGTTACTGAGAGGCAGGAAGTGTCTATTAACTTTCAAGTCTGCTACGCATAAATATTACTTTTACACTAGTTGTGGAATAGGAAAGACCTGATGTAAACATTCAAGTTCTAACTTTGAATAAGGCCAATTTTGAAAGTGCTCAGCGAACCCTGTGAAAGGGTGTTTGGAATACCCTATTCGCAGGTAAAGGGAAGTTGGAAAATGCAAGGCTATCAAAACTTGGTTTCATAGAGTCCAGTGCCAACGTGTTCCTGTTAGTGAGTTGAGCAAAGCTGGTGGGTGCAGGGAGTGCTGGATGGCTAGATATATTGATGCTCTGTTCAAGGCAAGCAAGGAGGCATATGTCAGGTGAACAGAATTGAGATCAAGTGAATCCCGTGAGGTATATAAGGGCAGTAAGTGGGGAAATTGGGCCAGAAAAATGTGGACATGAGATGGCTTTAGAAATAGGGTTAATGAGGCATTGAAGAAATTCTACAAGTCCTTTAATGGCAAAATATTAACTAGGTACGGAATATGGCACCTTAAAGATCAGTAAGGCTACCCATGTGTGGAACCACAGGAGATGGGATGGATACGAAACAAGTGTTTCTCCTCAGTAAGTAGTGTGGAGGACGTTACAAGAGCGAGAGAATGAAGAAACATATAGTGATATCTTGAAAATAATCCTTATTACAAGGAGATGTTAGACATTTTAAAACACGCAAAGGTGAATAAATCCCTGTGACCTGATCAGTTGTATCCCAGAAGTTTGTGGGAAGCTAGGAAAGAGACTGCTCCGCCTTTTGCTGATATATCTGTATCATTGATTTCCACAGGTGAGGTGCCAATAGACTGGACGGCTGCTAACATAGTGTCATTGTTTCAGAAAGTAAGGAAAAAACATGTAACTATAGACTGGTGAGCCTGACATCAATGGTGACCAAATTGTTGGAGGGGGTTTTGAGGGAAAGGATGTATAAGTATTTGGAAAGACAAGGACTGAAGAGGGCTTTGTACATTGGAGATCACATCTCACCGACTCGGTGGTATTTTTGAGGAAGTGATAAAGATGATTGATAAAGGCCGGACAGTGGATGTTGTCTTTATGGAAATCAGTAAGAAAGCCAAAGTGTTCTACATGGTAGACTGGTTGGCAAGGTTATACTGCCTGGGATCCAGTAGAGCTCGCGATTTAGATCCAACATTTTCTTGAATATTGGAAACAGGGCATGACAGTGGACATTTGCTCAGTAAACCTGGAGACCTGTGACTAGTGGCATGCCACAAAGATCAAGAGTGCGTCCACTGCCTTTTGTTGCTTATACAAATAATTTGCACTTGAGTATAGGAAGTATGGTCAGTAAGTTTGTAGATAATTCTAAAATTGGTGATGTAGTCGACAGTGAAGAATGATATCTCAGAATATCATGGGACATTGTTTAGGTGAGCTGAAGAGTGGCAGATGGAGTTTATTTAACATAAATGTGAGGTGTTGCATTTTGGCAAGAAAAATAAGGGCAAGACGTATAGGTAGTGCCCTTGTGAAAGTTGCCAATCAGGGAGAACGCGATAGAAATTATATAATCCCGACAGTGAGGAAACAGGCTATTCGGCCCATCGAGGCCACACCGACCCTCGAAATAGCATCTCACTTGATCACCCCCTACTCCATCCCTCTGTGCCTGTATTTCCCATGGGTAATCCACCTCTCCTACACATCCTGGGTGCTCTGCGCAATTTAGGATGGACAATCTACACTTACCTGTATATCATTATACTGTCGGAGGAAATTATAGCACCTGGAGGAAACTCACACAGACACGGGGAGAATGTACAAACTCCACACAGTCAGTCATTCAAGGCTGGAATTAAATCCAGATCGCTGCCCTGTGACGCACCTTGTGGTGCAGGTTCTCAGTTCCTTGAAAGTGCAGTCACAGGTAGACAGCGTAGTGAAGAAGGCACTCGGTGATTTTTCCTTTACTAGTGCGTGCTTTGAGTCTGCACATTTGCATGACGTGTTGCATCTGTACAGGACATTGGTTTGGCCACTTTTGTAATAATGCCTTTAATTCTGGTCACCATGCTGTCGGAAGGATGTTGTCAAACTTGAAAGGGTTCGGAAGAGATTTAAAAGAATGTTACAGGTTTTGGAGGGTTAGAGTTACAGGAAGAGTTTGAATAGGCTGGGACTATTTTCAAGTGTTGAGTCTGAGGGAGGACCTTAAAGAGGTATGTAAAATCATGAGGAGCATAGAAAAGGTAAACAGTCAATGTATTTTCCCAGGATAGACAAGTCCAAATATAGAATACAAAGGTTTCAGATGATAGGAGAAGGATTTTAAAAGGGACAGTTGGGACAATATTTTCACAAAGAGACTGGTGTGTGTATGGATTTAACAGCCAAAAGAGGTGGTGGAGGCAGCAACAGGTACATCATTTAAAAGGCATTTGGATGGATACATGCATGGAAGTGTTTAGTGGGAGCTGGTCCAACTGCTGGCAAGGGGGACGAGATTAATTTAGGATATTTGGTCGGTATGGATGACCAGACCGAAGGATCTTTTCCGTGATGTACATCTCTGAGAGTCTATTGACTTTTGAGTGTTTAAAACGGGATCAGGAGGAGACTATTCAGCTTCTGAATCCTGCCAGACGGCTTGTTTGCTCAATTACTGAGAGTTAAAAACAAAAATACATCATTCAGATTTTGATAGTGTTTTAGAGAAACAGGGGAAAGGCTTTTCGAAAGAAGAGCCGAAAAGAATGTGAAGAGGTCATTCAGTCCCTCAATTCCATTCCACAGGAGCAGCAGGGGAGCACAGAGCTATTGGGGCCTGTTACTCTGGAGCAGGAGGAGGACATGTACTTTCACAAAACTTTGAATTAGGAGGCAGTCAATCAGCTGCTGAAGACAGGGACACAGGAACAGGAGGCAGTCACTCAACTGCTCAAAACTGGGGCACAGGAACAGGAGGCAGTCACTCAACTGCTAAAAACTGGGGCACAGGAACAGGAGGCAGTCGTTCAACTGCTGAAGACTGGGATAAAGGTTCAAATTTTGTGAGAAAATTTGTAGCTCGGGTGCTCGTTGTTGTGGTTCTGTTCGCCGAGCTGGGAGTTTTTGTTGCAAACGTTTCGTCCCCTTTCTAGGTGACATCCTCAGTGCTTGGGAGCCTCCTGTGAAGCGCTTCTGTGCTGATTCCTCCGGCATTTATAGTGGTTTGAATCTGCCGCTTCCGGTTGTCAGTAGCTGTCTGCTGCAGTGGCCGGTATTTTGGGTCTAGGTCGATGTGTCTGTTGATGGAATTTGTGGATGAGAGCCATGCCTCTAGGAATTCCCTGGCTGTTCCCTGTTTGGCTTGCCCTATAATAGTAGTGTTGTCCCAATCGAATTCATGTTGTTTGTCATCTGAGTATATGGCTACTAAAGTCGTGGTCGTGGTCGTGTCGTTTCGTGGCTAATTGGAGCTCATGGATGCGAGTCGTTAGCTGTCTTGCTGTGTGTCCTATGTAGTGTTTTGTGCACCTTGCAAGGAAGCTGCAGATTCAAACCACTATAAATGCCGGAGGAATCAGCACAGAAGCGCTTCACAGTACGCTACAAAGCACTAAGGATGTAACCAAGAAAGGGGACGAAAGGTTTGCAACAAAAATTCCCAGCTCGGCGAACAGAACCACAACACTGGGATAAAGGGACAGGAGGCAGTCACTCAATTGCTCGAAACTCGGGGAACATGGAAATCTGGAGGCTGTTGAGGCCCGAGGATCCTGTTACGCAGGAACAGGAGGAGGTGACTCACTCACAAACAGTATGGGACACTGGGAGGGAAGTGGAGTTTGCTTGGAACAAACAGAAATATATGATAAGTACATTAGTGGTCCATTCAATCCTGCCCCACCATTCACTAAGATCACGGCTGATCTGATGGTGATTCCTTCATTCCATTTTATGGAGTCGCCCCGCTCTGCAGCTTCTGCTCCATTTGTTGGTCATGTTGCAGACCCAGCTGCTGTAACAACAGTCACTATCACTCATCCAGAGGTTCGGGTCTAACCAGATGAGTCAGGATTTGAAGGATCCAATCACAAGAATGAAAACACAAAATAAAGGAATTGCCAGATGTTTAGTTATCTCACAATCGCAATCCAACTCACATAACCAGCCCATCCATTATACGTTCAGGATGGAGCACTATATAGATCCAGCTATCGTACTGCTAAATGCAACTGAGCAATATCCAGAATGGACCTCTGTGCAGCCCACACCAATACTTGATCTATAATCCTGGGCTAAATGCCCAGCGTGAGGAGCTGTGCAGACAGCACTGGTTCATTCATATATAAACCCAGACTATTGCATTGTTCGGTAACACTGTATTAGATCGCTGCCCAGTGTGGGGAAACTTACAGCCAATGCTGGACATGACAAGATGTGCAGCTACCATCCATTTACAGCTCCGTATCTCCATTGTGCCCTTGATAAGAGGTGCCCGATAATAGTAGTGTTGTCCCAATCGAATTCATGTTGTTTGTCATCTGAGTGTATGGCTACTAAGGATAGCTGGTCGTGTCGTTTCGTGGCTAGTTGGAGTTCATGGATGCGGGTCGTTAGCCGTCTTCCTGTTTGGAAGTGATGTAAGTGCAAACCGTTTAAATACCACTAGTTCTGATTAAGGCGAGTATCACACCAGTATTTAAAGATGAAATAGCTGAGATAATATCCAATGAGGTTTTGTGAATGGTGCAAAGTGTTTAGACGGGAATGGTAATGTTATAGTGGTTGCACTATAAGCCTCCAAATCAGCAATGGGAATTAGAGGAACAAATATTCAGGGAGACTGGGGAGACCTGCAGGAACAGTAGAGTTGTTATCATAGGTAACTTTAATTTGCCCAACATAGACTGGGACTTCCAGATTTTTAAGAACTTTGACGGAACGTAATTTGTTAAGTGTGTTCAGGAAAGTTTCCACAAGCTAGCGGGACCTACTCGGGAAGGCACAGACTCGACCTACTGTTGGGAAATAGGGCAGGATAGGTGGAGGAGGTAAAGGGGGGGAGCATTTTGGGAAAAGTGACGAAAGTCGTTTGAATTTTAAAACAGTTATGGGAGGGACAAAATTATTCCACAGATTCAAGTTCTAAAAAGGGGCAAGGCGAATTTTGTTGGAATTAGACAGCGGATTGCAGGGAATGATTAGAGGAGTTTGGTTCGAGGTAAAAGGATCTCGGGCAAGAGGGAGGGCTTTAAAAGTGAGATAGCTCGAGTTTAAGGTTTCCATTTTCCTGTGAGGGTGAAGGTAAAGTGAGGCTGGAAGAGAGAACCCTGGATGACAATAGACATTAAGGCTGTAGCCATATAAAAAGGAGGCGTGCCTCAGTTTCGAGCAGCTCGGATCAAGGGAATCCCTGGATGTACACAGAGGATAGAGGAGTTTACTGAAGAAGGAAATCAGCAAGACGGAAAGGGGGTATGAGATAGAGTAGTTTACTGAAGAAGGAAATCAGCAAGACGGAAAGGGAGTATGAGATAGCTGAGAAGATTAGGGTGAATCCAAGTTTTGTATAGTAAAGAAAATGGACAACTAGAGAGAGAAAATAGGATGTCTTAAAATCCAAAATAGGCATGCATGTGTAAAACCTCAAGAGATTGGTGAAATCCTCAATTTTTCATGTGTTTACCATGAACAAAGACATGAAGACCTGTGACCTTTCGGAGGTTAGTTGTCATATATTGGTACTGTCCATATCACAATAGAGGTACTGTTGGGCATATTAGAATGCACAAAATCAGACAAATCTCTTGGTCCTGACCAGATATATGTAGGAGCATTGCAAGAGGCGAGAGCAAAAGTTTTAGGGGCCAAAGTTCCAGAAGACTGGGCGGTAGCAAATGTTGTGCCCTCATTCAAGAATGACTACAAAGAAAAACCTGAGAAATAACGATGCGTAAGCTTCACACCTGTTTTCGGTAAACCACTTGAGAAGGTTCTGAGAGATAAGATATGCATGCATTTGGAAAGACAGAGTTTGACTTGGAATCCAAGGTGAACTGGCAAATTGGCGACACAATTGGCTAGATGTTAGGAAACAAATGACTATGGTGGAAGTATACTTTTCGGACTGGAGACCTATGACTACTGGAGTGCCTCAGGGGTCGGTGCTGGGCCCATTGCGGTTTATTATCTATATCAATGATTTGGACGAGAATGCACAATGCAAGGTTAGTAAGTTTGCAGATGACACTAAAATAGGAGGCATCATTTACAGTGAAGATCGTTAAGACGTTATCAGAAATTGCAGCTGTACGTTGATCAGCCGGGGAAGTGGACTGAGAAATAGCAAATGGAGTTCAATATAGGTAAGTGCGACGTCTTGCATTTTGCAAAGTCAAATCCAGGTAGGATTTTAATGATGAATGAGAAGGCCTTTAGGAGTGTAGTGGAACAAAAGGATGTTGGAGATCTTGTGCATGGTTGTCTGAAATTTGAGTCACAGATATACAGGACAGTGAAGAAGGCTTTTGGCACACTGGCCTTCATAAGGGCATTGAGTATAGAAGTTGGGACGTTATGTTGCAGTTCTAAAGGATGTTGGTAAGGCTGCAGTTGGAGTATTGTGCTCAGTTTTGTTCACCTTGCCTAGAAAGGCTATTATTGAACTAGAAAGAATGTAGAAGAAATTTACAAAGATGTTTTCTGGGCGAAAGGGTCTGAGTTATAGGGAGACGTTGGACAGGTTAGAACTTATGTCTTTACAGCGTAGGAAACTGAGAGGATTCTTATGGAGGTGTACATCTCATCAAATCATGATTGGCTTGCCTGGGGTGAACACTTCAAAATGTTTTTGCAATGTTGGGGAATCGAGGACGAGTGGACATCCGCTAATGCTTGGAGAGGAAAATTAATAAAATTAATCTGAGGGTTAACTTTTTTTACACAGAGCGTGGTACACATATGGACTTAGCTGCCAGTGGAAGTAGTTGAAGTGGGTACAATAATAACATTGAAAAGGCATTTGGACAAATACACAGATAGGAAAGGATTAGATGGATACAGAGCAAGGACAGGGAAATGGCAGATTGGCAGATAAGGGGCAATTACACCATGGTGAGCATTGTGGATGGACTTGTACAAAGGGGGACCATTTTCTTCCCAGAGGGAGCCACATCACCAGACCCACCGAGCATGGTCTGAGTTCCCCACCCAGCTCAGTGCAGTGTCTGCGGTCTGAAGAAATGTCCAGCAAAACAGGACAAGCATCAATAACCTTCCCCGTTCTGTCAGGATAAGTATTACCGTATTCTCTCTGCTTCCTCACACTCACTGTCTATCTGTTAGAGCACCGACCCTTAACAAGGCTCATGGTCCCCCACTCTAGAGACAGCATGCAGCACCTTCCCCCTCTCTCCATCTCTGTCTCTCGCCTTTGCGAGAATATTCTGGAGAATGACGATTATTTAATGTTCCAGATAATATTCCAAATAATTCCCAGTTTCTGGAAAGTGGCAGTGTCCCAGTGTGTAACGCATAAGAGGAAGGAGTAGAGATGTACGTTTTTCAATTCACACACAATTCAAACCATGCTGAAACCATTGAGCCCTTCAAACGTGTTCCGGCACTTAATAAGGTCCCCGCTGATCTGATGGTGTTCTCAACTACATGTTACGGGAACTTTCAGTCTTTCAAACCCCCGGGTCCTGTCCCTCGCAGACAGCACTCAGGCACTTTTATCCTGGCTCTTTTCAAGCGCCTGCTTGAGGGCAATTCCCATGGGGACAGACACTCCTAACAATATATTCTATCATCTTTATACTTTCATGAAATGGTCAGCATGCTTTACACAGACCAAACAAAAATATGCACTTATTTTATGGTTATAGATATCCAATCACACTTAATAATTCTGGTTACTTCACTTGACTCACCTTAATGATATTAAACCAAAAACAACTTCTAAACACGTCTTGTTATAAAATACAATTAGGAGCAGATAACGTTTTTACCCTCGGCCGTTATCTTGACCATTATCTGAATTGTATCACTTTCCTTGTTATGAATGTTTTTCTTACCCTGTGTCTGTGACTGCTTCTGTCTATAACAGTTACACAGTCTCCCAATCAGTTGGCAGGACGTCTGGTTTGTGATGCAGAGGAGGCCAACAGCGCAGGTTCAGTTCTTCACACTGACAGAGGTTACCATGAAGGGGACGCTCTCTCAACCTCACCCCATCCCCCGAGATGTGGTGAGCCTCAGGATAAATCACCATGACTGGTCTCTCTAATGAACTTCCTTTGGGACACTATTCTATCAATGTTAGCATTTCAATTTTAAAAAATTATTGATTAAGAGATTTTTAATATTATAACAAACCAATAACAACACAATTAAAATAAGTGAAAAAATACATCCAATTGCATGTACATTCAAAATATGTTAAAACACGACACAGACAGAACAAAAACAAAACTAAACAACAAATAATGAATAAATAATACAGCTTAACATAACATAACGATAGCTCTCGCTCATCAAGAGCATCAACCGATACACAATTTATGTCCATAGTTCTTTGTCTCTGGATATTAGATTCATTTGACAATATCATCATGCCTGTATAAATGCCCTTCTTAGAGTGGCAGATAAGCCTGTATTGCAATAACCCAAAAATGAGTGCCATGTCTTTTAGAAGTCTCTGTTTTTTGGCGCACCATACTGGTGAGAAATTCCAAAGGAATATTCTCCATGAAGAGCTTTTGACGACCCAACAGACCCGGTGTGTGGGGGTGGGGGTGGTGGGTGTGGTGGTTCAGACATCCACACAACACATATTTTTCCTAGCATGGAAAGTAAGGATATTTTTTTTTTCACATCTGCATCTGTGTTAAGTACCCTGGCAGGCCCAGGAAAGGGGAAACCAGGTCCATCTCCAATTCAGTCCCCAATACCCACTCTATCACACCTGACACAGTTCACCAACATAGATGAAGCCTGCAAGCAACGAGTAAGAGTGCGTATAGTTATTCTGCATTTCGGACATGCTGAAGATAATCCCACAATGCATTTTGAGAGACAATCTGGAGTCAGATAGACCCTATGAAGAATTGTCAACTGCATGGAGTGGGTCCTGTGACAGATCAAAATCCTTTGAGCATTTTCACCAATATCCTCCCATGTCTCCGATGTGTTCTGAACCCGCAACTCTCTCTCTCGCAGACATCACAAAACTGCACAGTCTCGTCTGAGGGGGCACTCTCCAACCAATGAAACAGGGTACTGACAGAGTGCATTCAAAGCAACAGGTACCCTCTTCACTCTATCGGACATGTAAGAGTCTGGTAAAAGTGTGTATTATTTTTTAAAATCAAATCTCTGTTTTTTTAGATTAGATTACTTACAGTGTGGAAACAGGCCCTTCGGCCCAACAAGTCCACACTGACCCGCCGAAGCGACAACCCACCCATACCCCTACATATACCCCTTACCTAACACTACGGGCAATTTAGCATGGCCAATTCACCTGACCCGCACATCTTTGGACTGTGGGAGGAAACCGGAGCACCCGGAGGAAACCCACGCAGACACGGGGAGAACGTGCAAACTCCACACAGTCAGTTGCCTGAGGCGGGAATTGAACCCAGGTCCCTGGCGCTGTGAGGCAGCAGTGCTAACCACTGTTCCACCGTGCCGCCCCTAAACAAAATACAGAAGAGGACTCTACGAGGTTATTCATACTTATGAATTATTTGATCAAATTATGTCATTCTTTCTCCCTCAAATAAAACATGGTGGTTGTGGTTCTGCTCGCCGAGCTGGAAGTTTTTGCTGCAAACGTTTCGTTCCCTGGCTAGGGAACATCATCAGTGCGGTTGGAGCCTCGTGTGAAGCGCTGCTTTGATGTTTCTTCCGGTATTTATATTGGTTTGTCCTTGCCGCTTCCGGGTGACTCATAACAGCACACAAGCCAACATCCACGCTCAGACAACAACTCACTAGAACAAAGGACCCAATACCCAGCATGAGCCAAACTAACGTAGTTTACAAAATACCATGCAAGGACTGCACAAAACACTATATAGGACAAACAGGAAGACAGCTAACAATCCGCATCCATGAACATCAGCTAGCCACAAAACGACACGACCAGTTATCTCTAGTAGCCATACACTCAGACAACCAGCAACATGAATTTGACTGGGAAAACACCATTATCATAGGACAAGCCAGACAGAGAACAGCCAGAGAATTCCTAGAAGCATGGCATTCATCCCCAAACTCCATCAACAGACACATTGACCTGGACACCATATACAAACCACTACAGCTGAAACTGACACCCGGAAACGGCAAGAACATCCATCAACAGACACATCGACCTGGACCCCACATACAAATCACTGCAGCTGAAACTGACACCCGGAAGTGGCAAGAACAAACCAATATAAATACCGGAAGAAACATCAAAGCAGCGCTTCACACGAGGCTCCAACAGCACTGATGATGTTCCCTAGCCAGGGAACGAAACGTTTGCAGCAAAAACTTCCAGCTCGGTGAGCAGAACCAGAACAACGGATACCCGAGCTACAAATCTTCAATCAGATTTTAAAAACATGGTGGCTCAGTAGATATCACTGCGGCCTCACAGCACCAGGATCCAAATATGTGTAGGTTAGATGAATTGGCTATTGATAAATCACCCATAGTGTTCGGGGATGTATAGGTTGGGGCATTAGTGAGGGTAAATATAGGATAGTAGGGGCATGGGTCTGGGTGGGCTACTCTTCAAAGGATTGAAGTGGACTTGCTGGGCCCAAGGGTTTGTATCCACACTGTAGGGATTCTACTAATTCTAAATCACTCAAGCAAGGCACACCCCTGGCTGCCCACAGTTTAACCATGAAATCTATTATCCCCTGATGACAACTCGATACACCAATCGTAGAAGTAAGAAACATAGTTTAGGCTGTATTGTCGTCGAACTGACGCGTTTTCATTCATGCTTTCACTTTATTGATAATTATTGAGTTATGACAATGCTCCATAAATGTTGTCATTTTGCATAAGAACAACAGACTAATAAGATTTCACTTTGTCTGAGAGGGTTCAATATTTAACCGTATTGATGCCGGGTCCTCAGTGGCCCAGACACTAACATAGGATAATAAAAAGCTTAATTGATAGCTTTTAATCTGGGACATCTACTCCCACAATCTGTGGTGTAGTTGTTATTATGTTACCTTGATAAAGATTCGCTTATGATGCCAAATAAAAGATCTAAACCAGCCATTAAGTCTCCTAAATATCTGTCTGGAAAACATCCAAAAAAGCATTCACACGGGGTATAGCAAATAAGGAAGGACATTCATTTAAAGAACAGCTATCCGACCTAGCCAGGATATCGGAAGTGCCTCCCATCTTTGAAGTTCTTGTATAATCTTGTCAAACAAATGGACTTAGTTCACGTTAAATAAATGATCAAAAACTTATGTAATCAATATACCAAAATAGAGAAACCCCCCACTCCCGTGACCATTTAAAAGGAAACCAGGATTTGCCTTCAATATCAGGTATTTCCCTAATCCCTCCCATAGGCATGGCCACAAACTTCGCAAAATTAATCTTATAGCACGAAAAGGTGACAAGCGAATTAATGCATTACATCACGTGAGCTGAATAAATTGCGGGATTTGACAAAAACATAAAACCCTCATCTGCATACGACATAATCTTATGTGACTTCTATCCCATTTCTGGGGCAGGTATGTTGGTGTAATATTCCCAATTGTGTAGGATGCCACCGTGTCTAAGATTGTTTCAGGGATGGGGAAGAGATAAACCCTCATGTGGCATTTGTACGGGTTAACGAAGAAACTAAAACTGCTACTTGTGAGATAGGTCTGCCTCCAGACATCCACCAACTCTAGTTCTGCACACAGACCCATTAATTGCTTACATTATAACGAGGGCAGTCGGGGTCCTTTGGACATTCTGTCCACCGTGGGGCCATAAGACAGTGAAATCTTCTTCTACAATATGTGCCACGTTGCAAGATAACTTACTTTGGAAAATGCATCTACCAGGACTTTTTGAGTTTGCGCCGGGGGTGGGGGTGGAGAGGGGGGAGGGGAGGCTGGGTGCAAGAAACATTCAAAATAAAGTATTATTTCCCATAGTTCAAGACTTTGGGGATGATGGTCCTTCAGTGAGTGTCTAATACAATCAAGTAATTTAAATGGAAGATTCCTCCTAACTAGCATGGCTTCTCCCCTACTCCTAGTATTAAAAGACGAGAATTAAAATGTTCAAACCCGCCCTGCTGTAACGTCAAATGTTGCTTGTCATCAAGGTGCATCTCCTGAAATAGGGCAATATTCACCCTCTCTGTTTTAAGACAAAAAAGTACATTTTTCCTCGTGACTGGCAGATGGCTCCCCTTCATGTTCCAGGCACACCATTTAAGCACATCATTATCCATAATGCATTGTAGCAACATTTCAACTCTGGAGTTTCACATCAAATTACGCATCGCTGATCATTAATGAAAAAAATTCATATAGCCTAAAAACTGTACAAACTAAAACTACTACAACTATCAAGCTTTCAAAACTTTCCAAAACTAAACACATAAAAAACAAAAGAACAAAATAAAATCCAAAGCTCCAATGACAATCGAAAGGAGAATTTACCTCCACCGCCAACAGGGACGCTTACATATCTTTAAACTTTATCTTCTGCCCGCTACCAATATGGAATCCAAGGCTATTAACAAAAAGTAATCGGGCTTGCACAGCCCTTCAATCGGCACATAGTTATCAGAACGACCTTTGTAACCCGCTCCAGCTTGAGCTGCACCCCCGATACAAGCAAAGAAAGAGAAAAAGAGTAGTAATACTAATGAAGAAATTAAAAATGATTACTCTACCCATCCCCGACTATAATTTAACACTGGTTAATACCAGAAAATTCCAACAAAATTTCTTTAAGGAGAAATAGAATTATCTAAATCTCCAGCTTACTTTAAAATGTCCAGAAAGTTTTTGCTTTCTCTGGAGAGTCAGACGAGTTCATCGATCCATTGAAAGCAATACAGAACACCGCTGGGTACCATAAGGAATATTGACTCCGAAGTTCCCTTACTCTTCTCTTGATCTCATCAAAAGATTTTCTTTCCTGAAATCACCGCCGCTGCTGAAAAGTCCTGAAAGAATATAATCCTGGAGTTCTCGTGCATTAAACCAATCGGATCTTTCCCCTGGGTTCTGAAAGTTTCCATCAGTCTTTTTTTATCCCCATAACTATGTAATCGTGCAAGGACAGGATGAAGGCGTTAGTCTGAGTTTGACTTCCGCCTCGTAACCCGATGAACTGTCTCAGTCTTCACCCGTCCCTCCTCAGTTTCAAAGTGAAGGCATCGTTGAAGCCAGTTTTGAAAAAAACTCACCGGCTGACCACATTCTGTCCGCTCCAGCAAACCGACAATGCGAATATTCTTCATCTTACCCCTGTTCTCGAGGTCGTCATCTTGTTCAGTTAAGGTGCAGACCTGTTTTGCAAGGGCGAGGATCCTCTCCCGAGAGGAATCGATCACGGTCTCTGTCGCTGCAGTTCGGCCCTTGGCATCGTCCGATCTGTTTCCAAGGCTGTCATGTTGCTGCTCATGTTTTTGGAGCACGGCTGAGAGTGGCTCTAGCCACGGCTGAATTGTTCTTCATTCATACCTTCAATCATTTCACATAACTTGATGAACTCAGTGACCGAGGTCTCGTGAGTAACTGAGTCTATTGTAGAGCAGAGTGGGTTGCAGCTACAGCCTCAGGTATGCTTCTGACCGGAGCACTACTTGTTGGGAGTTACTCGATCCTTTCCTGATTTTTCGTCATTTCCCTTTAACAAATCGGGATTTGTAAAGATTCTATCGCTCTTTTAGTGTTGAGTTTTAAGTAAATGGCTGGGATGAGTTGGGTTAGAGAACCACTTTGCCCGTGTGTTGATGCAGAGCCCAGCAAATCAGACATAATGGATCGCCACCATCTTGTATTCCCCCTTAACATTTTATCGATATTAACATTTCATTTTGCATTATATTCCTGGAGGTTCTGAAGCCGTATTATTTGATACCACCGTCTACGTTTCCCCCCACACTGCACATTACTGCCCATTCCTTGGTAATCCTTAACTCTGTTGTTCTTTATGAACCTTCCACCTGTGCCTCAAAAATATTCAATATCTCTGCCATCAATGCTCTGTGGGGAAGAATGTTCCAAAGACTCACAGCACTTTGAGAAAAGAATTATAAACATTATGATCTGAGTGTGAGATTAGTTTTTTGTGTCTGCTTATCTGAGAAAGGATATAATTACATTGGAAGCAATTCAGAGATATTTCATTTCACGTATTCCTGAGGTGAAGGGCTAATATTATGAAGGCTTTAACAGTTACTCTTGGAATGGGAATAAAACATACAAGACCTTGATAAGAGTGGATTAGGTATGTACCCACTGGGTCTTTGTATAGTCCAAATTTATTTTCATTGTGATAGAACCTCTACAGTGTGAAGGCAGGACATTCCGTCCATTAAGTCCACAGTGACCCACCAAATAACACCCCAACTGGACGTGCCCCCCCCCCCCACAGTCTTATCCATGTAACCTTGCATTTCCCATAACAAACCCACCTAATTTACGCATCCCTGGGAACTATGGGCAATCCACTTTAAACTGCACATATTTGGACTGTGTCAGGAAACTGGAGCACTGGGAGGAAACGGGGAGAATGTTCAAACTCCACGTAGAGGGTCCCCTGAGGTTGGAGTTAGACCCAGCTCCTTCGTGATGTGAGGTAGCAGTGTTACCCACAGATCCATCATACTCCTCCGTTAGTTCTGTTAGTAACTTGTGGCTGACTTGTTCTTATCACTGAACATGACCCAGTCTGAGACCTTGATCATCGGCCATATCACCAACCTGGTTACATGTAAAATTTGTTGTGAACAGTGGAAGAGTGAGGCTAGAAAAGGAAATAGTGACACCCTCCATCCTCAGTCACAACTGGAGTGAGAAAAAAAATCACAAAGTGGGAATTCATTCAAGAGGGAATTCTCTTTCCCAGAAGTTTGGGATGACTGAATCTTTATATTATATCGAGGCTAGCTTCGTCTGATTTGGCATATACAGGTGAATCAGGAATGATGGTGCAAGTAGAGAAAAGTGCAGCTGGGACCAAAATGAGATGAGCCACAACTTTATTTACTGGTGGAGTAGTGTCAAAGGGCCGAATGGCCCAGTCGTTTCCCTTAGCCTTATGTTCTGATGTTCCTTTCAGCCCTTCAGACAAGCTACGCAGGGGCAGTTCAAGGCCACTCAGATGGTTAGGTGCAGTTTTGGCATTGTCATTGGAAAATCCAGGCTGGGTCAGGAAGTGACACTCACCCCCATCCTTGTTTCCAGGCTTCCCCTCTCTGCAACGTCTGCTCAAGATGTGGGTCATGTTACAGACCCAGATTTACTGTGAAAACAGCCCTCGTACCCCACCCAGCCTTAACTCAAACAAATCATCTGCTCACCCGAGTGTAGCATTACACAACACAACTTCTGGGAAAATAACCAGTTACTTTGCAAAAGCATAACATGTGAAATTAATAAAAAGGAACAAGAGTAGGCGATTCGGCCCCTCAAGATTGCCTGTCATTTAATAAGAACATGGCTGATCTACTCCAGGTCTAATTCCACTTTCTTGCCGAACCCTCTCTATGTTATGGAATTCCAGGCATTCACTACCTTCTGAGAGAAGACATCACTTTGCATCTCAGATAGAAATCGATGTTCCATATTCGGTATCTATGTCCTCGAGTTCGAGACTCCACTCAGGAATGGTAACAACGTCTCAACATCTACCTTCTCAAGTCCCTTCTGTGTCTTGTATTTTTCAGCAGTATCACTCCTCATTTATTTAAACCCCAATGAATAATCGCCTCACCATTTTAGAGATTCTCAATAATACAACCCTTTCATCCCTGGAAACTGGCTAATGAACCAACCTAGTTACTTGCTGCATCAGCATGCTGACTGTATGTTTCATACACAGGAACACTCCAATCCCTTTGTAATGTCCTATTTCTGGAAGTCCTCTCCATTAAATAACAGCCTAACTTTTGATTCTCAGTGTCATCCTCAAACTCGGATGTATATTGCACTCAACTCCCTCCTTCAGACTATCAGTATAGAGTGTAAATAACTGATGCCATCGGACTGATAGCTGTGGTCCTCCAGCCGATATACCTTTATCATGAAGATCCATTAATCCTGACCCTCAGATTTCTATATGTTATGCAATCATCATCCGATGTTAATACATTCTCCATCATCCTATGAGCTTCTGTCTTGTGTAAGAACTTTTAATTTGCAAAACCTTGTGGAAAAAACTCTGGAAAGCCTGGTATCTAACTAATCCCCTTTATCAAGTCCGCTTGTTACATTCTCAGGCCTCTCCAAAAATATTTTGCATGATTTTACAGGACAAAGTATAATTTCCCTTTCACAAAACCATTGTGAACCTGCGTGAAGCTTTTCTAAATGTCCATGTCAGCAAGGTTTTCAAAATTAAGCTCGTCCCATCTGCTTTCATTTGGCCCATATGCCTCTAAATGTTTTCCATGTTTGTCCAAATGAGTTTTAAATGTTTTAGCTGTACATGCATCTACCACTCTTCCTCTGGCAGCTCATTCCATACCCACACCACCCTCTGTGTAAAAATACTGTCCCTGCCTCCCTTGTAAACTTTTCCTCTTTCACCTTCAATCAATGCCTACTATGGCTGAACTCCCCCATCCTGTGTAAAAGACCTTGGATATTCACCCTATCCATACCTCTCAAGATTTTATAAATTTCTATAATGTCATCCCTCAACTTTCTACAATCCATCCAATACTAACTTCAAGAACAAGCATTTAAAGATAAATACAGCAAATTTGAAACTATTGTAAACATGACAGGTAAACAATACTCAGCCCAAACTTCATACTGTGATTTGTTTTTTCTCCCTATTACAAAACTAAGACAACATGAAACGCTTACTAGTGCCAATAAAAAGTCAAGCACCTGATATCCCTTGGCTAAAGGAGGTGATGATCTCGACAGTGAAAACGTATTTACGGTCACAACTTTATAATGCCACATAGTCAACATTCTCCCTCCTGGCCTCCCTATGACCTTATGTGATTGTGTCTTCTTTATCTCCAACTCATTAGAGAGAACCCCTTTTCCCCATTCACACCTTAATTTAAACGTACTTTGTATCACCATATTGTTCACCACTGCTAATAGCCGGTTTATCTTTGCCACACCCTCTTTTCCCTGTCACCTATCTCCCACCTTTGGAAAGCTATTAAAAATCCAAGTTTCCAATAATTTTCTGTTGTGAAGAAGTGTCACACTGGGCTTGAAATGCGAAAGGTGTTTCTCTGTCTCTGCAGATGCTGACAGACTTGCTGAATTTCTCCAGAATTGAATAGGCACGGAACAAATTTTCGCAAAACAAATAACTATGGATACTGGTAATAAAAATACTAAAAATGCTTGAGAAACTGGGAGCTTTGTCGAGGGTCGCTGTACCTGAAAGATAAACACTGCATTCATTCCCGAAGATGCTGCAACTTCTTCAGCAATTTCTGCTTTTAGACAATTTCCAAAGAAGTATGTCAAATATGCTCAAACATCTGCGAAGTAAACAATAACGCATGGGGGACAAGTTCCTTGACTCTGAAACTACATAATTCTGGCATCTCTAACACTACAGAGCTCTTAATCATGGTCAGGGAGAAAAACAGAGGGAAACACATTCACTTCAAAGACAGAAGTTGACATTGTGGAAGAGAAACGATTTAGATCATTACTTTAAATGGATTGAGTTAAAGTAACAAATTAGAGGCGTGACACCAGGGAGAGGCCCTCAGCAGAATGAGAATATGAAAATGCAAGTGTTACCGCATCAGAAACCCGGTTAGGTACAGAATACAGGGCCGATGGGTGAATGGGTCTCGGTGTGAACTGGGGGACAGGCAGTAGAATTGAATTGTAGATATTGCAACTCAAACTGGGTTATCATTTGATGCTGGTAAAAAATGAGGTCTGCAGATGCTGAATATCACAGTTGAAAATGTGTTGCTGGTTAAAGCACAGCAGGTGAGGCAGCATCCAAGAAATAGGAAATTCGACGTTTCGGGCATAAGCCCTTCATCAGGAATGAGGAGAGGGTGCCAGGCAGGTTAAGATAAAAGGTAGGGAGGAGGGACTTGGGGGAGGGGCGATGGAGATGTGATAGGTGGAAGGAGGTCAAGGTGAGGGTGATAGGCCAGAGTGGGGTGGGGGCGGAGAGGTTAGGAAGAAGATTGCAGGTTAGGAGGGCGGTTCTGAGTTGAGGGAACCGACTGAGACAAGGTGGGGGGAGGGGAAATGAGGAAACTGGAGAAATCCGAGTTCATCCCTTGTGGTTGGAGGGTTCCCAGGCGGAAGATGAGGCGTTCTTCCTCCAACCGTCGTGTTGTTATGTTTTGCCAGTGGAGGAGTCCAAGGACCTGCATGTCCTCGGTGGAGTGGGAGGGACAGTTAAAGTGTTGAGCCACGGGGTGGTTAGGTTGGTTGGTCTGGGCGTCCCTGAGGTGTTCTCTGAAGCGTTCCGCAAGTAAGCGGCCCGTCTCCCCAATGTAGAGGAGGCCACATCGGGTGCAGCGGATGCAATAGATGATGTGTGTGGAGGTACAGGTGAACTTGTGGCGGATATGGAAGGATTCCTTGGGACCTTGGAGGGATGTGAGGGAGGAGGTGTGGGCGCAAGTTTTACATTTCCTGCGGTTGCAGGGGAAGGTGCTGGGAGTGGAGGTTGGATTGGTGGGGGGTGTGGACCTGACGAGGGAGTCACAAAGGGAGTGGTCTTTGCGGAACGCTGATAGGGAAATATATCCCTGGTGGTGGGGTCCGTTTGGAGGTGGCGGAAATGAGGGCGGATGATACGTTGTATACGGAGGTCATTCAATTGATCCCATCAATGTACACATGATCTCATCTCTGCCATTGCTCTCCATCTGTCAGGTATTTGCCCAGTCACTCCACTTGCCTCAATCAACTTGGAGCCTTTTTCACATCCTCCTCATCCACCCACAAGCTGACATCGTTTAGTGTTGTCAGCAGTATTGGGATAATTGCAATTGAGCCCCTCAACCAAAGATATGATGTATATTTGGAATAGTTGGATGCCAAATCTCGATCCTTGTTATATCCTCCAAGCCTTCCATGCAAAAAACATGGTGTTGTTCCTACTCACTGTTTCCTGCCAGCTCTCCCATTCTAAAACGATGACCATATGTTAGCCCCAGTCCCATAGGATTCGAATTTGCACAATAGGCTTGTTGCTTTATTAAAAATCTTTCTGTAAATCCAATCGTATTGCGTTGATACCTTCTCCATAATTTTGCAAAAAGCCATTTTCTCAAACATGATTCCTATTTCAAAAACCTCTGTTGAATTTGTCTATGCCCATTAATTTCAGTTCAATATTTTCTCTAAAACGTTTTAGTTACTTTTTTCATTCTATTCCCTTTTTCTCACCAAACTAAAGTTCCCGAGGATTGCGAGGAAATTTTATTTTTGTTATTTCTTCTTCTGTGAAGGCATAACTGAACTATTTGATCCATTGATCTGCTATTTCCCTCTCCTCAATTATCTGGTATCAGACTGTAAGAAAGCTGCACCTTTTTCTCTTAATTTTGCCATTGGCGTATTTTCAGAAGATATTACAAGTTCACTCATATACACTGTGATAAGATATTCTTCAGAAACCCATCAATTCCTACCTTAGATGACTGAATGATTGACCTTTCATAGCCTTATAATCACAGAAGCACAGACTCTGTACTATCATAAATACAGCACGGTCTACATTAGCCCCACTTTCCAACACAAAACCTGTCGCTGTGAGTCTTATGGCATTTCAAGTGCACAACCATGTATGTTCTAATGGTTTTGAGGTTACCATGACAATTGCCCTCTCACAAAGTGCATCCCAGACCCCAACAAACTTTGCTTGAAAAACAGTCCTCAAATCCTCACTAGGCCTGAAACCCTTCACTTCATAAGTATGTCCCTTTGATTAAAAGGACCAGCTGCTGTCTATCCACTCCGTCCATATCCCTCGAAATCGTATCCTCCTGATTCACGTCCCCCTTAGCCTTCTCTGCTCCAAAGTAAACAACCCGATCTTATCCAGCCTCTCACCATAGCTGATATGCTCCATCCAAGGGAACTTCCTGGTGAATCTCCTCTGCATCCCCTCAAGTGCAATCACATCCTTCCTGTAATGTAGCTGCCAGAATTACACACAGTATTCCATCTTGGCTAATGAAAGTTCCGCATAGCTCTTATAATCTATGCTTCGATATGTGAAGGCTATGTTTATGCTCCCGTACGCATTCTCAAATTGTGTGTTACCCTGTCCAGCCACATTCAGGGATGCGTGGAGAAGCACCCTCTGAGCTTCCTAGTGTGCTGCCATTCATTGAGTCCTACCCTGCCTGGTTCCTTCTTCCAAAGTACATCACCTCATATTCATCAGTTTTACATTCCATCTGCAATTGATCCAACCATCTGACCATTTTCTCTGTATTGATGAGACCATCTGAACATTCCATCTGTATCTTCCTGCAACACAAGGCTTTCGTCCTCACTGTTATCTACCCGGCCAATCTTTGTATCAAACACAAACTTACTTATGACACTCCCCACCCTTCGTCCATATTCACAGCTGCATCCTTTATGATAAGGTTTAAAATCACAAAACATCAGCTTGTAGTCCAACAGGTTTATTCGGAGGCACGAGCTTTCAAAACGCTGCTTCTTCATCCGGTGGTTGTGCGCTTTGATGAAGCACTTCGAAAGCTAATGCCGCCGAATAAACCTTTCGGACTATAACCTCGTGTAATGCAATATTTAGCTTTGTCCACCCCAGTCTAACACCAACACCTCCGAATCACAAATATTAAGAGACATAGCACTGATCCCCGTGGTACACCATTGGACACTAGCCTCCAATCACTCAAACAGCCTTCTCCCACCACCCTCTTTCCTACCACTAAAGTTGAATTAGTTGCAATTTGGCAAGTCACTAATGAGTCCACCGTGTTCCCTGATTATTCTGTTCTGCTGGAGACACTTGTAGAATATCTGGAGATTCTCCCGAATCTTGTCTACCAGTAGGTTTCCATGCCCCTGTGTTAATTAGTCCCCTACAAGTGATGAATTTCCTCCTTATTGCAGTCTTAACTGGCCTGTCCCAGATCTGGCCATTATTTGCCTTGAATGTGGAATCGACAGCGAGGGAAGAGTTCTGTTAATTTCCAACTTGTCAGATGTTTTGTGAATTATCTAAATTTCATTATGACCCACCTCTCATTCTTTGAAACTCTAGAGAACATAGGCCGAGTTTCCTCAGCCGGCAATCTCACCATCTGAGGGATTAATCAGGAGAATGTCCACTGCACTACCTATCAGGTCAGTATATTCTTTCTGAGATTCGGTCACCAAAACTGGACACAATACTCAGGTACAATCCCATCAACACGCTGTGAAACTGCTTCAACATGTTTTTACATTAACGTTCTGACTCGCTTAAATGAAGGCGAAGCAAACTTTAACTTTCCACTTACATATATTCCTCCAAATACCCTTCGCATTCATTGCCTTTAGTAACTCACTGAGATCTTATAGAAACCCTTCCGAAAATCCATTATATACCACTCCTACTGTTTCCCCATTATCTATGCTGTAATAAACAACTTCAAACAATTCCAAAGTTGATCAAGTATGATGTCTCTTTCAGAAATGCATGCTGATTCTCCCCATTGTTGCTGTTAATTTCTAAATAGCAAAAATGTCACCCTGTGTAATAGATTCCAACATTTTCCCCACAAATGTCAAGTTAACTCGTCTACAGTTCTCCACACGATGTCTTTTTCCCTTTGTAGTTGTTTGGGTACCTTCCATTCATCTATAGTTTACCCACAATAGTTTCCGGTCTCTGCAGAATGTACAGGAAAATAAAACACAGCCATCGACATTGCAATTGATACTGCTATTGGTGATTTATTTCTGGCACTTTGATATGAAGTACATCTGTTTCAGCAGACCTAGCAATGCTCAATCCAGCTTCATGTTCAAGTACTACCTTTTTACTGATATGAATTGACTTTGTCTTTAGATCCAGGAGTCCGATCACTTGGTATTACTGGGTGATTTTCTGGAACTTACTCCATGAAGACAGATGCAAAGTAATTGGTTATTTTCTTGGCCATTTCCCTGTTCTCCACAAGGACCTCTTCTCTCCCGATCATAAATTTACACATTTGACCTTGCTTTTGTTTTGTTTCCTTTGAAATGTAGATCGCAGATTGATGTAGTTTTTGTGGTCCTGTTTGTTAGCAGTAGGTTTTCTTTTCAGTTTCATGGCCTTCCATTTTTGGATCGTTAATTTCTGAGAATTCTCAGGTTTCCACAATATCTGGAATTCTTCTGAAGTCACTTCCTATGATTGACATATTTTGTAATTTATTATGTTAATCACCATTGAGTCACTTCTCACTCTTTGGTGTTTTCATCTGAAATAAATAGATGTATGTTTCAGACTTTGCAGTATTTCTAAAAACTCCTTGTCCTGACCAAATATATTCAGGAACACCGCAGGAGGATGGGAGGACAGAGAAAAAATTGCGGGAGCACTGCTTGGCTCTTTTCTATCATCACTGGCCAACGAGTGCCGTCCTGGACGACTGGAGTTTAGCGAATACTAAGCCCGTATTCAAGAAATGCTACAAAGATAAACCTGGGAACTAAAGACCAGTAAACCTAAAATCTAGTGGGTAGGTTACTTGGGAAGATTTGGAAAGATTGGATATACATGCATTTGGAAAGGAAGGGTATGTTTCGGAGTAAGATTAGAATGGTGCTGGAAAAGCAGAGCAGGTCAGGCAGCATCCGAGGAGCAGGAAAATCGATGTTTCTGGCAAAAGCCCTTCATCAAATTCAGCACAGGCGTTTGTGCAAGGGAGATCATGACTCACAATTTTTTTTGGACTTCTTTGATAAAGTGACCAGCAACGTTGAGGAGGTCCGGGTGGTATACGTAGTCTAGATTGATTCCAGTAAGACCTTCAGTACGTTTCCACATGGTACGCTGCTCTGGAAGGTTAGATCGCATGGAATTGAGGGGGAGCTGGCAAATTAGGTACAAAATTGCCTTGATGGTAGGAAGGAGAGATTAATACTGGAAACATGCTGGTCAGACTGGAGGCCTGTGAATAGTGGAATGCCTCAGAGGTTGATGCTAGGACCACTACATATTACATATATCTGTGATTTACATCAGAATGCACAGGCATGATTTGTAAGTTTGAAGACGGTACTAAAACAAGCGGCATCAAGGAGAGTGAGGAAGGTTTTCAGAAATTTCAGAAGTTACAGCAGTACTTTGATCAGCTGGAGAAGTGGGCTGAGAAATGGCAAATGGATTTTAATATAGATCAGCGTAAGTCCTTGTATTTTAGAAATTCAAATCAAGTTTGCAGTTTCATGGTGAATGGTTGGGTCCTGAGGAGTATAGTGGGACAGAGGGACCTTGGAATTCAGATGCATGATTCTCTGGAAATTGATTCAGATGTAGACAATGAAGAAAGCTTTTGTTACACTGGCCTTAATCGGTTTATGTCACTGAGTATCGAAATTAGAGAGTTATGATGCAGTTATACAGGATGCTAGTGAGGCCATATTGGTAGCGTTATGTTCAGTTTTGTTCACTTTGCTATAGGAGGGATGTTATTAAATTGGAAAGATTGCAGAAAACATGTACAAGGATATTGCCAAGGTCTCAATGGTCTGAGTTACAGAAAGAGGTTGTATAGGCTAGGACTTTTTTACTTTTGTGTGCATGAGGCTGAGGGAGGATCATATTGAAGTTTATAAGATCATGACAGGCATGGATAGAGTGAATGCACCCAGTCTTTTTTCCCAGGGTTGGGCAATCACAGATTAGAGGGCATCAGTTTAAGGCCAGAGGGGACAGAATTAAAGGGAACTTGAGGAACAACTTTTTAACACAGGGGCTGTTACGCATATAGAATGAGAAGTGGTTGAGGCGGATACATTAACAATATTTAAAAGGCATTTGAACAAATACATGGATAGTAAAGGATTAGAAAGATACGGGACAATGACAGGGAAGTGGATTTAGCGTGGATGGGCATTTTGGTTGCAATGGACCAGTTTGGGCTGAAGGGCCTGACTCCGTGCTGTCTGCCTCTGTGACTCTACCAACCATCGATTGCTCCCACTGCATGTTATATTGTACTTTCCCAATTAACTGAAGATACCTTGAAACTCTAGCCTCCAGTCTTCCACGATGTTTGACTGGAATATTCAAGCATTCTAAATTGTATGCAGACACCTTGTAAACTGCACCTTATAAATGCCATTATTCCTTAAAAGCTGCTTCAGACCAAGGTTAATAATTCGTCCTTCTGACCACACAACATCAAATCCGAAATAACCTGCTCTCTAGTTTGCTTCACAACATACTCTTCAACCCACCTCATATACCACTTATGGAACATATTTTTTCACAGCTTCAGCAGTCACTTAGTTAATGCTGTTAACCATTCAATAAGACTGCAGTATCCACAACACTTGCCTGTCTAATTTCCAGAGCATATGATGCTCCGATTTTCTGCTACCGTTTTGGTTTCGATATATAACACACCAATATTTGCTTCTCCTTGCTATCTGTAATCTCTACCTAAACTGATTCAGTGGAAGCTGAGGGACATGTCTGTGTCGTTATTAGTGATAGACCTGGACAAGACATTCAGGGAGGCTCACCTCGACGCTGAGATGATCTGAAGAAATGTCCCACAATACTGGACAAGCAACAATATCCTCCTCGCTCTGTTAGCATAAGAGTTACCACATACTCTCTGCTCCCTCACACTCATTGTGTATCTGTTATGGCACCTAACCTCGAACAAAGTTCACGCTCTGTCTCCAAATAAGGCTCAGGCAGTGCCACTCTCACTATTGAATTCAGCAACTAATAATACTATATGGATTCAAAACTGTCGACTGACTCATTCCAGACACCTCACAACTTTCCCCACCTACACCAGCACAAACAGCAGTGTCACCCATTCACACTCTCCCTCCATCCCTTTCTCCCATTCCTGGAGAAACCGACTGCAATAGGATAGAAAGGTCCAAACCGGGTAGTGGAGTGCCCGATATCCGTTCCCTCACTCCCCTCACCCCGCCATGTGGGGAGGACTCTTAAAGAGCTGGAGAGGACCAGGACGCCTCGTGTGGAGAACCTGAAACATCCACGTCCCACTGACCAGTTACGGAGCAATTTTCAGTGAAATACAATTCTCAGTTTAAACACAATGGCAGCTCCCACAACAGTCACAACAGTCCTTTCACTTCAAAAAAAAATCCACAGATACCTCACTGCAGAGAGACGCAGACACAGAAATACACAGACGAACACACACAATACTTACAAGGAGATAGGCATATACACACGTATAAACACACAGAGACATATACAGTCACATTCAAATAGACATACATACAGATAGCAACACAGGCTGAAACACAGACAGACAGATGTAGACACGGAAACACACAGATAACAAGCACACGGACACACACACACACACACACGCAGGCACACACACACACACATACAGACACACACAAACAGAGGCACAGACGCACACACACATACAGACACACAAAAACACAGGCACAGACACACACACACATACACATATAGATACACGCACAAACACTCACATACAGACACACAGAGACACAGACAATAGTGTCATTAAGACACAAATCGATATGTTTTTGATTTTTCAGGGGATCAAGTATTCCAGGGAGAAGGAAGAAGAATGCGGTCGAGATACTAATAAGAAATTATTGAATGGAATTTCCGACTCGATAGGCTGAATGGCCTCAATCTGCTCATTTCCTTAATGCACCTGCGGTATTATGCTATCAGGCATTCTCTTCCTGAGACAGCAGCAGAGACTGGGTGTGATAGATATTTGATTGTAAAGGGTCAATGGGTATGTGGGATAGGTTTGGAGTCTGGAATGGTTTATCTTTATTCCTAATTATTCTGTCCTTATGTCTGAAAAGAGGTGGTGATTTGATGTTCAGCTAACACAGTTTTAAAATAACAATCCCACAAAGAAATAAGGACGTCCCTTTCACTTTAGTGTTGTGCTACCTGTGGTGTCCTCATCCCCAGGGAGCAGTGAAGACTCGGTTATTGAAGATATTCAAGGCTGAGCTCGACTGATCTTTACTGGACAGAAGGGTTAGTGTTTATTGGGAACAGACAGGAAATGGATTGTCAGGCACACTCGGATCAGCTATGAGCATTCTGAATGATGCCGCCGAATGGGCAACTTCTGCCCCTACCCCATGTGTTCCCTCAATCCACCCCTCGAGGCTGTTACAGAGATATACTGCTGTCTCTACCCCATTTGTTGTTCCCTCAATTCATCCCTCGATGCTGTTAAATTTTGGGGACCACTCCATTAAGTCAGACAGGATCGTTACAATGACACAGGAGGAGACCATTCAACCCAGCTGAGCTGCTACACAGGAACAGGGAAGCTGTCGCCAACAGGAAATAGAGAGTAGAGACAAATGTTTATTTTCAGGCTGCAAAGCTGTAACTGATGGAGTGACTCAGACATCACTGTGGGGTTATCAATGATCAATAATCTTTATGAAAGATCTGGAGGAAGGGGAGGGACTAGCTTTGGAGCTCAATTAGCTCGTACACCAAGATGGCCATTCAATGTGTCATCAAATGGAGGTAGTAAGTCTGCAAAGTGATGCAGGCAGGGAATGTTAGTGAGCAAACCTTCAGCAGAAATAACAAAAGGTATTTCATTGGCATGAAAGATGATACAATGATAAACTATTTAAATGAAGAGAGATTGCAGAACTCTGTGATACAGGAGGTTTCCATGTTCTTGCGACATGAATCATATGAAGTCAGATGTAGCAAGTGATTTGGAAGGTAAGTGCTGTTTTTGGCAAAAAAAAAAGCATCAGGTTTAATTGCAGGAATGTTTTACTGCATCTGTACAGGGCATTTCTGAGACCACACCTGATGTACTGTGCGCAGGATTGATCCCCTAAACTAAAATAAGAAAGATATAATTCTTGTCGAAGATTTTCTAATAGGTTTCCCTTTACTCATTCCTGGAATGCAGGTCTTTTGTTATGGGGGATTATCAGTTTTGATCTTAGCTGAGAAATAGTATTGAACCATCCATGAATTTCTGAAAAGTGTAACAGCTGGGTGCATATTATCGCCTGTCAGGGAGACTAAATCTAGAGAATAAATTTTAAGGAAAAGATACATTGATATTAACACACATACTATGAAGACACTTACCAATATTTACAAATTACACAGACACATATAAGCATGTCATCAAATTATAAAGTGGGGACATTTTTGGGATTGGAAGGAATTGTGTACAAAAAGAGCAATGATGCACCTGCATATAATCTATAATCAAGTTTCCCAGAGAATGTTCCAGGAGATCGCACATGGTCCAGTTTGGTGTTCAGTTGACAAAATTGTATGTTCCAACACAGAGAGGGAGAAAAATGATCCCTGACTGAGAAGCAGTAGCCGGTTGATCCCTCTCTCTTACTTTGTTCCGCCTGATATCAAAATGTGAGTCCATAAAATCCCTGAGTTATCTTTACCACTTGTGAAGGATTCCTGGTGAGGATTCTTTGGAATCTCTCCACTGCCTGAACCGAAGAGAATTCAGCCAAATCCAACTGTTCCAGAAAGAAATCCCACGACCAGTAGCTTGTGTGAGCAGAGTAACTTCAAAGGCAGAATAACATTTGGGGCACTCTGACATTTTACCATTTGTTATAAGTTCAACTTTCTGTGCCTCACATTTTTCTCGAAAATGACCTACTCTGAGATCTATATCATTGGCCACATCACTAAACTGGCTGCATTTAAAATGGGTGCAACCAATGGAGGATTGGGACTGGAAAATGACATAGTGACCTTCCAACATTTGTTGGAACACAAATGAGAAATTCTCAAAGGGCTGTTCAAGTGGAAATTCCCTTCCCCAGAGGGTTGTGGTTTCTGGATGTTTGCATTGATTCAAAGTTGTTTTTGTACGTAGTAAAATGGTATACAGACAGAAACGTGCTGCTGTGACCAAAAGCACATGGAGCGGTGATAAAGTATCGAGTTGCCCACTCCTGCTGCTCAGTCCTATGTTGCTATGTTCTATCCAACCCCTCACAGCTCCTGCAAGGAGCAGATGGAGGCCACTTGTCCCAGATACCTGGTCAACAGTAACACAGGATCTCATTCAGTCCCTCAAGAATGTCACACATGGTTTGGTGTAGGTTGGAAAATGTCATTTGGTTCAAAAGATGCCTCTGGTCTCATTACAGAGTGTTTCCTCTCTGCAACTTGTGATTCATTTGTTGGTGATATTATAGACCCAGATTCATTGCGAATACAGTCCCTGTACCTCAACCAGAGATGACTCACAAAGTACTTCACTTTCTCTCATTGCAAAGTTAAATCAAAGAATGTTCAGGAAAATTACAGACATTCACTTTGCAATTACTGAATATGAGGACAAAAGGAACAGGATCAGGTAATTCGGATGACGAAGCCATTGTATACCATCATGGCTGATCTACTGTTGAATTAACTCCAATTTAATGCCCAATTCTTCACCCCTTAGCTCTCTGACAGGTCAAAAATCCATCTACCTTCTCCTTAAATGCTTTCAGTAATGTAGCTCCGCTAGGTCTCTAGCCCAGATAATTCCTAACAGTGATTACCTTCTGTGAGAGGAAAACACTCCCTACACATACATTGTCACCTATTGATATGAGCAAGAGGCGAACACAGGGTCTCAGGAAAGATTGAATAGCTATGATGTCAATGCAGTATTTGACTGAGGATGGCATTGGGGCCACCTACGTATTTGAGCTGAATGGGAATCAGGTGCAACTTTCCCACTGGACGGGGTCTTTCAGAACACAATAAGGTTTGGGGTCAGTCGCCAACAATCCTCTCAGTCCCAGGACATCTCTGTAGGAGATCCTCACATTAGCCTCCTCAGCACAAACAGCTTCAGTTGCTTCATCAATGTCTTTTCCCATCATAAGATCGGAAGTGGGTATGATGACTGAAGATCACGCAATGTTCAGAACATTTTGTCCACCATCAGCTCCTGAACCATTATGTGTCCATGTGCAGCAAGACCCGGACGGCATTCCGCTTTGGGCTGTTAAAGTGTCAGTAACATTTATGTAAGAGCGCGGCCAGACACTGCCCATTTCCACAGTTAAAAGAGGAGCTCATTCAGCATTTCAAGTTGGTTGCACACGGGTATGAGATAGCATTCAGGAACAGTAAGAGTGACAGCACATTCAATACTCCTGCCTGTTACACAGGAAGAAAAGTGGTCTGTTCAGTGCATCGAGCTGATAAACAGGAACAGGCAGAGCCCAATCAGACCCTTAAACCTGTTCCATGAGACCAGGAGGAGGCTATTCATCCCCACGAGACAGTTATACAGGAACAAGAGGGGGTCATTGATATTCCAACACGACAAACTAATGAAACCGAGACTGCACTGACAGAGGAGCCCATGATGTTCCATTGTTTGTAGAACGTGTGCTACTTTAACAAAGTTTGCTGGCGGTGAGGAGGGAAGCCAAATGATTTGTGCCAAGTCTCATGGAGGCAACTTCCATCTCCGAGAAGCCACATTCATGTTCTCCATGGGAGTCAGAATCTGGTGGGAAAAGTTAACTGTTTTAGTATGAAGGTTTTGTGGCTGCTGTAGAGATTGCAGATAACAAGACTTTCAGTGTAGGACCACACACCGAATGCACTGTATTAATGTGGGGAGGGTTTATTCAAAGACTGGTCCGCTGTCTCTCTCGTACGAAATGGGGATTGGGTGTCGAGTGAGGGGAATATTCTCAGATGCCCTTAAACTATTGACAGTCATGTAACCCGAGTAAAAAAGAAGCCATGGAATTTATCACCGTATCAGTGTCTATTTAGAATATCGTGAGTGACTGTCCCTCCCCCCAAGGTTCAATGCAATCGCCTCTCATTCTCTCACAACGCCAGAGATTCATCTTACTCTCTCCTCATGGCACCATCATCCCAGGGATTAGTCTGGTGAAACCCCATTGCACTCTCTCTGTGGCAAGGCGATCATTTCTTATAAAGGAGAGAAAGTATGTCCACAATATCCCAAATGCTGCCTCAACAACACTCTCAGCAATGACCACAATAACTTTTTTTCCTCTTAGACATCTCCGTTTCTTTCCTGTAGAGTAAAAAAGACGTTCCTTCTCTCGACACTGCTGGAAAGAGTTAACTCTTTCATAATGACGGTATTGTTGTTGCTGTCGGGATTATGGCTAACATGACGTTCATTGCAGGATCACGCACCAATTGAACTGTACTAATGTTGGGAGAGTTTATTCAAAAGCCTGGACCTCTCTCGCTCTATCTTTCTCTCTCTCTCCATCTCTCTCCCCCTCCAACACCCCTCCCCCAGCCCCTCACTCTCTCCTCTCTTTCTTCTCTCTTTCTCAGTCGAAATAAGGAATGGGGTGGTTAGGTGGAAAGTTCTCAGTGGCTCTTAAACTATCGAGAATCATGTAATCTGAGTGAAATAAAGCCATGGAACTCATCACCGTATCAGTGTCTGTTTAGAACATCATGAGTGATTGTCCATCCCCCTTAAGGTTCAATGCAATCACCTCTTATTCTCTCACTGAGCTTCACTTACTGCTCATGGTGCCATCATCCCAGGGATTAGTCTGGTGAAACTTGGGAGAAAGACTATCCACAGTACCCCATACTGCCTCAACAACACTCTCCTGGATGATTACAAAGCACTTTTCTCTCACTTAGACATTGCCATTTCTTTCCTGAGCCACAAAAACCCATTCCTTCTCTATGAATGATGACTGACATGGAATTTATAAGTCCCTAACATCTTTACGTCAGCATCAATAAAGCGAGCACCAGAGGTGCCTATAGAGCTGTGCATCACTCTCAGGGAGAATTTGGACCCAACCAGGACAACCTGTACCTACAACAAATCCGAAGCCTGCAGCAACAGACCTCCCTCCGGATCCTCCGCTCCACCCTTGCAGCCATGCGTCGCTACCTACACTCCCTGCAATCAGCCCTACCCCAGCTCAGGACAACACTCTCACAGACCTGCAAAGGACCCCTGCTGTTCTTCATCTACAGAAGAATCCACAAACTCAACAAACAGTTCTTCCTAGCCATATCAGAGATTAAAGACAGTAAGTACCAAAAACTTTCATGTACTTACCCCCACACTCGTGGCTCCTCAACTATTCCAGAATCTTCTATAGGCCTGTCGGACGCCATTACACATGTGGCCTCCACAGCGCCCGCGGCACCAAAGGCCGCCGCCGACCGTGACGTCACTTCCGCCCCCACCGATCTCGGAGCCCCCGCGATCGCCGTCCCAACAACTGCCCCGGTGACCACCACACACACAACCGCTTCCACGATCGCCGACGGACCCGCGACCCACGCGGCCACCGGGAATGACCACCACTCCTCCGTCGCCGCAACCATTCCCGCCCCTCCGGTTGCCGTCGGCGCAGCTACTTCCGCCCCCACTGACATCACTAACCTGCAGGAGCACAAATCCTCAGGTTTCCCCGCCCCCACGCCGTCTTTCGTCACTACGCGTAACCCCGCCCCCACGCAAACCTTCGTCACCACACATAATCCCGCCCCCACGCCGTCTTTCGTCACTTCACGTAACCCCACCCCCACGCTTATTTCCGTCACGACGCATGACCCCGCCCCCATATCGAGCAACGTCACCACGTCTAACTCCGCCCCTACTTCGATCTCTGTCCCCGCCCCTAATCCCGCCCCCAGCCCCAGCTCCAGTCCCACACCAGGTCCTAGCTCCCAGCCTTGCCAATTTTCACCATCCCTCCAGATCTCCCCCTCTCTGAGGATGACAGATCAGTCCTCAGCAGGGGCCTCACCTTCATTACCCTACGCCCTCGGATTAATGAGTTCAACACGCGGCGAGATATTGAACAATTCTTCCGCCGCCTTCGCCTCCATGCCTACTTTCACAACCAAGACTCCCGCCCACCCTCTGACGACCCCTTCTCCCGCCTCCAACACATCCCATCCACCTGGACACCCCGTGCTGGCCTCCTACCCGCCCTCGACCTCTTTATAGCCAACTGCCGCCGTGACATTAACTGACTCAACCTGTCCACCCCTCTCACCCACTCCAACCTCTCACCCTCAGAACGTGCAGCCCTCCACTCCCTCTGCTCCAATCCCAACCTCACCATCAAACCCGCAGACAAGGGAGGCATGGTGGTAGTTTGGCGCACTGACCTGTATACCGCTGAAGCCAAACGCCAGCTCGTGGACGCCTCCTGTTATCGCCCCCTTGACCACGACCACACCTCCCACCACCAAACCATCATCTCCCAGACCATCCATGACCTCATCACCTCAGGGGATCTCCCATCCACCGCCTCCAACCTCATAGTCCCACAACCCCGCACCGCCCGTTTCTACCTCCTGCCCAAAATCCACAAACCTGCCTGTCCCGGCCGACCCATTGTCTCAGCCTGCTCCTGCCCCACCGAACTCATCTCCCAATACCTCGACACGGTCCTGTCCCCTTTAGTCCAAGAACTCCCCACCTACGTTCGGGACACCACCCACGCCCTCCACCTCCTCCAGGATTTTCGCTTCCCCGGTCCCCAACGCCTTATTTTCACGATGGACATCCAGTCCCTGTACACCTCCATCCCCCATCACGAATGACTCAAAGCCCTCCGCTTCTTCCTTTCCCGCCGCACCAACCAGTACACTTCCACTGACACCCTCCTTCGACTGACTGAACTGGTCCTCACCCTGAATAACTTCTGTTTTCAATCCTCCCACTGCCTCCAAACTAAAGGAGTTGCCATGGGCACCCGCATGGGCCCCAGCTATGCCTGTCTCTTCGTAGGATATGTGGAACAGTCCATCTTCCGCAACTACACTGGCACCACCCCCCACCTTTTCCTCCGCTACATCGATGACTGTATCGGCGCTGCCTCGTGCTCCCACGAGGAGGTTGAACAGTTCATCAACTTTACTAACATCTTCCATCCCGACCTGAAATTCACCTGGACTGTCTCAGACTCCTCCCTCCCCTTCCTAGACCTTTCCATTTCTATCTCGGGTGACCGACTCAACACAGACATCTATTATAAACCGACTGACTCCCACAGCTACCTGGACTACACCTCCTCCCACCCTGCCCCCTGTAAAAACGCCATCCCATATTCCCAATTCCTTCGTCTCCGCCGCATCTGCTCCCAGGAGGACCAATTCCAACACCGTACAGCCCAGATGGCCTCCTTCTTCAAGGACCGCAGATTCCCCCCAGACGTGATCGACGATGCCCTCCACCGCATCTCCTCCACTTCCCGCTCCTCCGCCCTTGAGCCCCGCTCCTCCAACCGCCACCAAGACAGAACCCCACTGGTTCTCACCTACCACCCCACCAACCTCCACATACAACGTATCATCCTCTGCCATTTCCGCCACCTCCAAACGGACCCCACCACCAGGGATATATTTCCCTCCCCTCCTCTATCAGCGTTCCGCAAGGACCACTCCCTTCGTGACTCCCTCGTCAGATCCACACCCCCCACCAACCCAACCTCCACCCCCGGCACCTTCCCCTGCAACCGCAGGAAATGTAAAACTTGCGCCCACACCTCCACACTCACTTCCCTCCAAGGCCCCAAGGGATCCTTCCATATCCGCCACAAGTTCACCTGTACCTCCACACACATCATCTATTGCATCCGCTGCACCCGATGTGGCCTCCTCTATATTGGTGAGACAGGCCGCTTACTTGCGGAACGCTTCAGAGAACACCTCTGGGCCGCCCGAACCAACCAACCCAATCACCCCGTGGCTCAACACTTTAACGCTCCCTCCCACTCCACCGAGGACATGCAGGTCCTTGGACTCCTCCACCAGCAGAACACAACAACACGATGGCTGGAGGAGGAGCGCCTCATCTTCCGCCTGGGAACCCTCCAACCACAAGGTATGAATTCAGATTTCTCCAGTTTCCTCATTTCCCCTCCCCCACCTTGTCTCAGTCGGTTCCCTCAACTCAGCACCGCCCTCCTAACCTGCAATCCTCTTCCTGACCTCTCCGCCCCCACCCCACTCAGGCCTATCACCCTCACCTTGACTCCTTCCACCTATCCCACCTCCATCGCCCCTCCCCCTAGTCCCTCTTCCCTACCTTTTATCTTAGCCTGCTTGGCTCTCTCTCTTATTCCTGATGAAGGGCTTATGCTCGAAACGTCGAATTCTCTATTCCTGAGATGCTGCCTGGCCTGCTGTGCTTTGACCAGCAACACATTTGCAGCAGAATTTCAATGAGATTAAATACACTTAAAATAGGGGATGATTCCGTACCTGAATGGAAATGAGATGTAGCAATACAGAAAACAGACAGAGAAAGGGAGCTATCTTTACTTCTGTTCTTCTCTCACAGGATGTATGCAGCCCTGGTCAGGGCAGCATTTTATGCAGATCTTGAACTGAGTGGCTGGTTCAGCTGTTCCACATTACCATAAAGAGTAAATCGCATAGCTGTGGGTTTGTAATATTACAACACAGGATAAATCTTCCTGCTTAATTAAAACCAGCAACAGAGAAAAAAAATTATCCCATGCAGTAATCTCTCATAATTCTCGAGTCCAAATCTATTTAAATTAAAAATTAGCAACTTTATTTCTTAAAGTATAACAGAGAATAATAAACGAATGACTATTTACAACTTCTTCATCTAACCTGTCTTTTACCTCCACCCTCCGCAATACTAGTCCGATAAGGCTCCTAATTAAGATTTACAAAACAAAACTTCTTATCTCAAAATCAGGAAGCTTTCGGTTCTTCTCCATATTCCTGGCTTCTTTTCTTCTTGGGGAGTCTGCTTCACCAGTTACTAATCAATAAAGGTACCTATAGGGGAGCTATTTTCAGGCAGTTTTTGCATGCTGGTAGCTTGGCAGTTCTCCTGTCAATTGTCGGGGAGGACATGGAGATGTAGATAATCGAAGGACAAAATGGATTAAGAAGTCTGGTTCCTTCTCACATATCAGTGAGTAATTTATAAATTGTAGTTTGATAGTTATAATATATAAGGAAAGAAATTTTTGTTTGGAACTGAAGGCATTGACTTGCACTTTCCACAATTTATATATAATCAGAAGAAATTCAGGTAAACCCGGTTTAGTAGACAAATATAATGACTTGAAAGCTGAAAAATGTTTTGCTGGCAAAGCGCAGCAGGTCAGGCAGCATCCAAGGAGCAGGAGAATCGACTTTTCGGGCATAAGCCCTTCTTCAGGAACTTATACCCGAAACATTAATTGTCCTGGTCCTTGGATGCTGCCTGACCTGCTGCGCTTTTCCAGACAAAAAATTTTTCAGCTCTGATCTCCAGCATCTGCAGTCCTCACTTTCTCCTAATAAATATAATGACTTACCAGGAACACCAACTATAGTAAGGATCGGATAGTAACCACCTTGAATAATCCAAAGGATATCCTGGATCCGCCATGCTAATGATATCCAAGGCCGAGAAAGCCAGTAAAGTCCCGAGGAGAAGCTCCTGTCCATTGTTGGAACATTCCAGTCTAATGTTCTCAGATTCTGATCTCTCCTCCCCATCTCTCTCTCTTTCGAGCTGCTGATCCCTGTTAGTGTTGTCAGTGATGCTCCTACTCATACTATGGCATAGCACATTGAACAGAGCCCATTTATCTTTCAACAATGAAAACTCTCCATTGTGATAATTAGGATCCACGGAGATTGATATTAATCACAGTCACTGAACAAATAGCTTCAGTTAACCCCTTTGAATTCAATATTGATTTTATTAAAATTCAAAAAAACTTTTAAAGTTACACATTTGACATGGGATATGTGTCGGGGGGGGGGTGATGAACAGAGGGAAGAAATATTTGAGATGGCAGATTGATTGTATGTAATCATTCAATCTGTCTTAGATATGCGAGTAATGTCTGTGGATTGTCAGGACTTAATAAAGTTTCTCCGTTTATAAATCGAAACACATAGTTTGTAACTACTGATCAGTGATTATAATGTCAGTAAAATATGGAGAGAACTTTTTAGTCCATAATCTGACAGGAAAATGTGCATACAACAACATGAGTGATAACAGACAAATGGCATGGACATGTTAACAGAGAATATGATGTGACACACAATTCAGATGGTTATTCGAGGATCAGAGAGGGCAAGTGAGGGTCATGCTGTTCATGTTATCGATGTCAATCAACGATGATGAAGTAATTTTCATTGGATTTCTATTGCATTGTGATTATGATATTGGGGACATGGCTGCTGAGACTGGAGGGAGGGAATATGATATTTCCCAGTCATCAGTATTGGAATTTTATTCTTCATAAATCATATGCAGATCAAATTCCAGGATACAACTCCAATGAGGAATAAGGAGAGCCAATATTAACCACACAACCAGAAGACATTGGAACAGAAATTTGGCCATTAGGCCCATTGAGCCAGCTCTGCCATTCCATGATGGCTGTTAAACTTCTCAACCGCATTCTCCCGTTTTCTACCTGTAACCCTTGATCCCCTTTACAATCAAGAATCTATCTGTCTCACTCTTAAATATACTCAATGACCTGGCTTCGACAGCCTTCTGTGTGGTGAATTCCATAGATTCACCACTCTATGGCTGAAGAGGTTCGTCCGTATCTCTGTTCTGAAAGGTCTTCTCTTTACTCTGTCCCCTGGGGTCCTTGTCTCTCCTACCATTGGTAATACCTTCCCAAAATCCACTCTGTCCAGTCCATTCAGTGTCCTGTAAGTTTCGAGTAGACCTCCTAACATCTTCTGAACTCTATCATATATGGACCCAGAGCCCTCAGATGTTTTACATATCTTAAGCTTTTCATTCTTGGGGCCATTCTCCTGAATCTCCTTGGAAAACGCTCCAGGGCCAGTACATCCTTCCTGAGATATGGGACCCAAAACTCTGCACAATAATCCAAATGTGGCCTGACCAAAGCCTTATACAGCCTCAGAAGTACATCCCTGCTTTTATATTCCAGCCCTCATGAAATAAATGCCATCATTGTATTTGCCTTCCTAACTATTGACAACCTACAAGGTTACCTTTCGACGCTCCTGGACTAGAAATCCCTCAGGCTTTTTGCACTTTTGACTTCTGAACATGCTCGCTATTTAGAAAATATCCCATGCTTGTATTCTTCCTGGCAAAGTGCATGATGTCACACTTACCCACGTTATACTCCATTTGTCACATCTTTACTCACTCCCTAACCTGTACAAATCCTTCAGTAGGAGTAAGTGAGGACCGCAGATGTTGGAGATCAGAGTCAAAAAGTGCGATGCTAGAAAAGCACAGCCAGTCAGGCGGCATCCGAGGAGCCAGAGATTCGATGTTTCAGGCAAAAAGTCTTCATTAGGAACGAGGGGGTTGGGCGGAAGGGGGCTGAGAGATAAATGGGAGGGGCTGGGGCTGGGATGAAGGTAGCTTAGACAGCGATAGCTAGATGAAGATGAGTGGTGATAGCGAAAGGTCAGAGTGGAAGGTGGAGTGGATACATGGGAAGGAAGATGGACAGGTTGGACAGTTCAAGAGGGCGGTACTGAACTAGAGGGTTAGATCTGGGATAAGGTGGTGGGAGGGGAGATGAGGAAATTGGCGAAATTGCGTTTGATACCGTGTGGTTGGAGGGTCCCTCGGTGGAAGATGATGCGTTCCTTATCCAGACGACTGCTGGCTAGAGATTGGCCATGGAGGAGGCCAAAACTTTACTCGTCCTTGTTGTAGCGGGCGGAGGGGGGTGGGAGTTGAAGTATTTAAGGACAGGGAAGTCGAGTTGTTGGGTGTGTGTGTCTGAGTGTGTTACCTGAACCGTTCTGCCAGTCGATGTCCTGCCTCCCCAATGGAGAGGAGATCTGGTGCAATGAAAAGAGTAGGTGTGGTGTTTGGATGCACTGCATGTTCTTGGCCTGATGTGGAAGGATCCTTTGGGGCCTTGGATGGAGGTGAGGAGGGAATGTTGACATAGGTTTCATACTTCTTGTAGTGGCAAAGACGGTGTCAGGAGTGGAAAATGGCTGGGTGGGGTTGGGGGGGCGAGAACCTCACGGAGTTGTGAAGAGAATTATACCTCTGGTGGGGGTGTCTGACTGTTGCTGGCGGAAATGGCGGAGGATGATTCGTTGTATCCAGTGGTTGGTGGGATGGAAGGCGAGCACCAGAGGGGTTCTCTCCTTGTTGTAGTTGGAAGGGTGGAGATCAAGGGGGGAGGTACGGGAAGTTGAGTAGATGCGCTAGAGCACCCCCCTGCAGCCGAACCACCTCTTCAATGCTACCCGTCCCTCTATCTATCTTTGCACTGTTTGGAAATTTATCCAGAATCCCCTCAGTTCCTTCATGTAAATCATTAATGAATAATGGGAAAAGTTGTGGTCCCAACATTGAGTCTTTTGGAACACCACTTGTTCCTGCCTGCCTTCCCGAGAAGCACTCTTTTATCCCACCTCTCTGCTTTCTGTCAGGCAGCCATGCTACTATCCATGTTCGCACCTTGCTTCTAACACCATGGGCCCTTATCTTTCTCAATAGCCTCCTGTGTGGCACCTTGTCAAAGGATACTTGAGGAGCAAGCAGATGACATCTAGTCTTCTTCTTGGTCTAATCTGCTCGTTACTCTCTCAATGAATTCTAACAGGTTTGTCAGCCCTGACCTCCTCTTGATGAAACCATGCTGACTCTGTTCTATTTTACCAAAGACCTCCAAGTATTCAGAAATCCCATCCTTCACGATGGATTCCACGTCGTTACCCACAACTAAGGTAAGGCTAATCAGTCTGTAACATTCCATTTTCTGTTTAACTCCCTTATTAAACGGGGTGTGACCTCAGCAATTTCCAGCCTCTTGGTCCTTTCCTGATTTTAGTCATTCCTGAAAGATTATTACTTATACTTGCATTAACTCTTCAGCTATCTCCCTTACAAGGCTGGGATGTAGTCCATCTGGTCCAGGTTATTTATCCACATTCAGGCCATTCAGTTTTCTAACATGTTATTCTTGATGATGGCCACCGTACTCAGCTCTGCCCTCTCACTCTCTTCAACTTTTGTGAAATTATTCATGTCTTCCACCATGAAGACTGATGCCAAGTTCCTCATTCATTTCTTTGTTTCCCACTATTGTCTCTCCAGCATCATTTTCCAGTGTGTCCAATATTACTTTTACCTCTCTTTTGCACTTTATATATCTAAAGAACCTCTTACAGTCTCCTTTATATTGCTGGTTCGCTTACCCCTATATTTAATCTTCTCCCTCCTTATTTTTTTTGCGCTCTGTTGGTCTTTATAAGTTTTCCAATTCTCGAGTTTCCCACTGCCCTTTACCACATTATACGCTGACTCTTTTGCTTGCATGCAATCCCTGACTTCCCTTGTCAGCCCTGGATGCCTTATCCTCCCTATGTCATGCCTCTATTCTTCAGCATGTATCTCTGCAGAGTCTCGTGAATAAATCTTGGAATCACCTGCCATTGCTGTTCCACTGTCTTTCCTGCTATACCCCTCTCCACATATCGGAGATTGCTGCCAGTTCAGGTCCATCCTGACCTTCTTGTTTAGGTCCTACTAACTTGGGAATCCCATTGATCCACATATTAGAAGTGCTGCCTCCCCTGCCAGCTGTTTGGCCATGTATTTAACTGTGCGACCTTCCTATTCCTAACCTCACTCGCACGTGACATATTCTAGTGTCTCCAAAATTCAAATATCCTTTCAACACAACTCTAGCAAGGCCTTTTCTTTAAAGTGGATAGACTTGATAATAAAAACTTAAGTGTGACCTCAGGAAAGTGGAGTCCACTGAATCAGTCCAATGCCCAGAGGATCTGATATCTATCCCAGCCACTAAACCTGTTTGACCAGGTATACATATGGATTACTGGTGCTGGAAGAGCACCACTGAACTGCTGTACTCTTCCAGCACCACTAATCCAGAATCTGGTTTCCAACATCTGCAGTCATTGTTTTTACCAAGGTATACATATGAACCATATATTTGCAGATGGACGAAGATAAACAGAAAACTAGAAAAAGTCAGAGCAGATGGATGTCATGCAGCTTGTTTACTCGACTTTGCTATTCAATTGGACTTTAGTTATTCTGTTCCTTTCAATGGCAGGATCTTTACCCAGCATCCCCAGTGGGTCAGAATGTACCCAGTGTCGTTGTGTGCACAGTCCTGCGAAGGGAGTGTCCAGTGCCAGACAATGGGGTGTGGGGAGTCCCAGGGGTGGCACAAGAAAAGGCTGCATGTAGTGACGATGGACTGAGTGACTGAAAGGGATGGAATGGGTATCCAGGGACACTGCACACACGGAAGGGGCCGGGCAAGATTCCTAAACAACCAGGGAACCCGCGATGCACGGCTGCTATTACAAAAACCTGTCACGTTTGCTAGATTTCTCTGTCGAACCAACGCAAAAATACTGTAGATGGTAGAAATCCGAAGCAAACACAGAGACATACTGTGGAGAGACGAATGTTCCCAATGCAGACACGGGAAGAATTTACATACACAGGGTCCAGAGATTGGAATTGAACCCGAGACCCAACACTTTGAAGCAGCATTGCTGTGTCACCGTGCCGCCCAATGATGGATAATTGGAGTTAGAGACATAGCTACTGTTCTCTGTGATTGGGATTGAGAGTCCGGAATGATGTGCTGCCTACCTGGTGCTTGGATTTGGGATATATCATCTGGGCTGCAGAAGAACTTGGATTGTGAGGGGAATGATCCAGTGGTCAGGGTCCGTGTAGGTACCAACGGCTGGACAAACAAATGACAGTGAAAATAGCGACGGGTAATATAGGACTAAACTATCATATCGAAATGCATGCAGTATAAGGAATAAGGTAAATACGCTTGTGACTCATTCACAAATTGGCAGGTACGACATGAACATTACAGTGATATCACTGCAAGAGGATCAGAATTAGGAGCAGAATATTCAAGGATATTCATTCTGTCGAGAAGATAGGCAGGTGGGCAGAGAGATAGAGTTGTTTCATTATTAAGAATGGAATTGAATCAATAATCAATAATAAGAAATGAAGTAAAGTCAGATCGTGTAGAATCTTTGTCGCTAGATTTGAGGAATCAAAAAGGTGAAAAATGCAGTTTGAGTTATGTACAGGGAACTGGGGCGCAAGGTACACCAGGAGCTAGAAAGTTCTGTAGGAAAGTCAAAGTTACAATGATCATGTAGGATTTCATTACACAGGTGAACTGGGAATTCAGGTTGTTGTGGTTTGCAAGGAAAGGAATTTGTGGAATGTCTATGAGATGGCTTTTTTGAGCAGCTTGTGGAGGCGGACTAGATGAGGGGAGTTTAAGGTGACAGTGATCATAATATGATTGAACTTACTCTGCAGATTCAGATGGAGAAGTTGGAATCAGAAGTAACGGTATTACAACTGAATAAAGGCAATTACAGAGACATGAGTGAGGAGCTGGGTAGAATTGACTGGGAGACGGGCCCAGCAAGAAAGACAGTGCAATAGCAATGGCAGGAGATTTTTGAAGTAATTCAGGATACAGCAGAGATTTATCTTGAGGAAAAAGAGGCATGGTACAGGGAGGATGAGGGAACCATAGCTGACTAGGGAAGTCAGGTATTGGATAAAAGCAAAAGAGAAAGTATATAATGCGGCAAAGTGCAGAGGGAAATCAGAGGATTGGAAAGCTTACCAAGATAAAACAGATGGCAAACAAAATAAAATAAGGAGGGAGATTATTAAGTCTGGGGTAATATAAAGGAAAACTGAAACAGTTTCTGTCGATATATAAAGTACAAATGAGCGACAAAAGTGAACATTTGACTGCTGGAAAATGATACTGGAGCAATAGTAGTGGGAAACGAGAAAATGGCCAAGGAACTGAAGAAATATTTCGCATCAGCCTTAATGATGGAAGACACGAGTAATACGTTAAACATTCAAGCGATGGAGAGGCCAGGGCTGAGTATGATGGCCACCAGCATGAAGGACATGCTAGAAAAGAATTGAAGGTGGTTAAATAACCTTGACCAGATGGACTACATTCCAGTGTTATATGGGAGATAGCTGAAGAGAGAAGGGAGGCGATCGTGGTGATCTTTCAGGAATCACGAGAGTAATGAATAATCTCAGAACACTGGAAACCCTCTAACGTGACACCCCTCTTTAACGATTGAATAAGGAAAAAGACAAAAGATCCACAATGAATACCTTAAACTTGGTCGTGGGTAAGATCCTGGAATCCATTGTGAAGGATGAGATTTCTGAATACTTGGAAGTGTTTGGTAAAATAGGGCAAAGTCACTATGGTTTCATCAAGGGAAGGTCATGCTTGATAACTCTGTTGGAATCCTTTGAAGACGAAATGAGCAGGCTCGACCAAGCACAGTTATTCACCTTGTCTTCAAGAAGGTCTTGGACAAGGTTTCACACAAGAGATGACTGAGTACAATAAGGGTCCATGCTGTTAGAGGCAAAGTAGTGGCATTGGTAGAAGCTTGGCTGTCTGGCAGAAAGCAGAGAGTAGGGATGAAATGATCCTTATCAGGAAGACAGCCAGTGATAAGTGGTGTTCCATAAGGCTCAGTTTTGTAATCATAATTTTTAATCGTAACATTAACAATCTATATTTGGGAATTAAGGGCACTCTGGCTAAGTTTGCAGACGATACAAAGATAGGCAAATGGACAGGTCAGATTGAGGAGGCGGAGAGGCTGAAGAAGGAGTTGGACAGGTAAAGAGATCGGCAGATGCATTCCAACGTCGCAAAGTGTGAGGTCATGCATTTTGGCACGAAGAATAGAGGCATGGTCTATTTTTTAAATGGGGAGAAAATTCAGAAGTCTGAAGTGCAAAGGGACTTGGGAGTTCTAGTGCAGTGTTCTCTCAAGGTAAGCTTGCAGGTTGAGGCAGTAGTTAGGAGTGCAATTGCATTTAATATTGATGACATTTATTACGAGAGGAATTAAATATAAACAGGTTGTATACGGCTCTGAATAGACTATATTTGGAGTATTGTGCAAAAAAGTCTGGTTGAAGATTTGTAGCTCGGGTGTCCGTTGTTGTGGTTCTGTTCGCCGAGCTGGAAGTTTTTGCTGCAAACGTTTCGTTCCCTGGCTAGGGAACATCATCAGTGCTATTGGAGCCTCCTGTGAAGCGCTGCTTTGATGTTTCTTCCGGTATTTATAGTGGTCTACCACTATAAATACCGGAAGAAACATCAAAGCAGCGCTTCACAGGAGGCTCCAATAGCACTGATGATGTTCCCTAGCCAGGGAACGAAACGTTTGCAGCAAAAACTTCCAGCTCGGCGAAAAGAACCACAACAGTATTGTGCAAAATTTTGAGCCCCATATCTCAGGAAAAATGTACAGGCCCTAGGGTATGTTCACAAGATCTTCACGAGAATGGTCGTAGGAATGAGAAACTTATCGTATGAGGCATGTTTGAGGACTCTGGTCTATACACGATAAAGTTTAGAAGGATGAGAGGGATTGTAACGGAAACATGCAGAATACGGAACGACCTGGACAGAGTGGATGTTGGTAAGATGTTTCCTTTGGACTAGAAGCCGTGGGCACAGCCTTAGATGAAAGGGAATACCCTTTAGAACAGTGATAAGGACAAATGTCTTGAACTAGAGAATGGCGAATCTTTGAAATTTGTTGCCACAGAAGGCTTTGGGTGCCAGGTCATTGAGTATATTTGGGACGGAGATAGATAAGATTTTGATTATCCAGGGGATCAAGGGTTACAAGGAGAAGGTCGGAGAATGTGATTGAGAAACCTATCAGCGATTTTTGATTGGTGTTGCAGACTCAGTAGGCTAAATGGCCTGCTTTCTGCTCCTATGTCTTATCGCCTTATGGTTTAAACCTCAAGGAGGCAGCTTGCATCTCTGAGAAGATGGATTCATATTCTTCATGAAGGTCAGAAGCTGGAGGGAATAGTTAGCTGTTTTAGAATGAAGGCATTGTGGCTGCTGTCAGAGTGGTGGATAATATGATATTCAGTGCAGGATCACACACCAGTTGCACTGATTTAATGTGGGGAGAGTTTGTTCAAAACCTGGACCTTTCCCTCTCTGTCAATTACCGTGGGGAGTGGGAGTTGGGGTGGAAGGGCGTAATGTCCTCAGAGGCACTTAAACTATCCAGAATTATGCATCCTGAGTGAAACAACAGTCATGGAATCTATCACCTTCTCATTGTCTGTTTAGAATATAATGAGTGATTGCCCATCCCGCCCAGTGTTCAATGCAAACACCTCGAATTCTCTCACTGCGCTACAGATCAACCTTCACTCACTCCTCATGGTGCCATTATTCCAGAGATTAATATGGTGGAACTCTTTTTCACTCTCTCTGTGGTAAGATCATTTCTTATAAAGGAGAGAAAATCTGTCCACAATGCCCCAAATACTGCCTCAACTACACTCTCGGATTTGATCGCAATAATTCCTTTCCCTCACTTAGCTGGCTCCGTTCCTTTTGTGTGAAATAGGAAATCATTCATTTACGATGCACTGTCACTGATTTGGAATTTAAAACATCTTTATATATGTAGGTCAGCATCAATAAATCCAGCACTGGAGGTGCCTATTCAGATGGACATCACTCGAGAGGAGAGACTCAATCACAAAGAATACATCGAAAACAGTGAATGGCCACCAAGCTGAATGGAAATGAACTGCTGGACTATGGGATACAGGCAGAGGAAGGGAGCTATCTTTCCTTTTAATCTACCCATGTGGGATCTGTGCAGACTTGGTCAGGCCAGCATCTTATGCCGACCTTGAACCGTGTGGCTAGTTCAGCTGTTCCACAGGACAGAAAAGAGTAAAACACAGTGCTGTGAGTTTGCAGTCACACAGAAACTAGGGAAGGATGACCAACTACTTTCTCTCATGGGCATGGGGCAAGCCGATAACAACAGATTATAATTCTGTGGCTCTAGTTTATGAACCAATGACGTGACCACCATTCACTGTCATCCCATCTTTCAGATTCTGTGCAGAGAATAAGTTAATCATCTCAAGTGCAACTGTTTTGCAATGGGCAGGTGGTAGAAGGGACGTGAAACAGCTATATCCGGAATTAACAAAGGCACAAATGAAGGTTTATTCAGGAATTGCAGGAGGCAGAGTAGGACACTAGATGTCACAACGGTGGTACTGGACAGGATTGGTGAGAGGGGAAGATATGGAGATGTAAACTGGTCAGGAGAAAATGAATCAAGGAGGTTGAGAACAGTCTGTTTCATCCTCGCAAATTGGTGAGCAACTTTTATTGAGTAATTTGCTCGTTTTAATTCCTAAGGAATGGAATCTTTGATTGAAAATGAAAACGTTGACTTGCACCTTTCAAAATTTACATATAATGAGCATCAATTCAGTTCAGACCGTTTCACTAGACAGCTCGAGTGCCTTACAAGGAGCACCAACTATAGAAAGGATAGGATAGTAACCAGCTTGAATAACCATCAGTACATCTTCAATCCGCGATACTAATGATATCCAAAGCTGGGAAAGCCAGTAAAGACCATAGGATAAACGCCTGTCCATTGTTGGAATATTCCAGTCTACTGCTATCAGTTTCTGATCTCTCCTCACCCTCTCTGAAGCTGCGGATCCCTCTTACTGGTGTGGGTGATGCTCCTGATCATACGATGGGATAAAACACTGAAAGCAGTCCTTTATTCATAGAAGAGAGAACTTCTCTAGGGACGCATAGGATCCATGGAGACTGACATAATCACAATCGCTGAATAAACAGCTCAGTTTCAATTCAATTCAATACTATTTCATTAAAATTCAAAATAACTTTGAAAATTCATACATTCTGCGTTTGATATGTGAGTGTGACTGAAGGAAGGAATGTTGAAGATTGAAGATTGATTGTGTGTAATCATTCGGTCTGCCTTGGATATGGAAATAATGCCAGAGGTTTAACAGACCATAAACATGCTTCTCTGCTCATACATGGAGAAACAAATCCTGTAACTACAGATCAGTAATTTCAATATCAGTAAAACATCGAGAGAACATCTCTCATCCATGAGACAATGTGGTTTTATAACAAACAAACAGCATGAATATGTTAACGGGGAATTGTACGTGACAAACACAATTCAGATTGTTATTCCAGAATCAGAGAGGGCAGGTGTGGGTCATGTTGTTGATGTTATCGATGCTAAAGAAGTGTGATGAAGTACCATTTACTGGACTTCATTTACATTGTGATTGTGACATTGGGGAAAAGAGAGAAGATGGCGAGGACTCGGGGACATGACTGTTCAGTTTGGGCGGAGGGACAGTGATGTGCCCCAATCACGAGCAGTGGAACGTTAATCTTTATAACTCATATCAAGAACAGATTCAAGAGTACATCTACAATGAGGAATTAGCAGAGACAATATTAATGAAATGCGTTTATTCAATACAAAATACAGGGAAAAGTGATTTTCTGGACAGACGGAAATATGCAAACTACAAAGAGATACGGTTGTTAAAATGCACTCCTGATATGGAGATATATAAATTGAAATGTGGATTACAAAACTATGGTAGTGGTGTGTGATATTTATCAATCATTATTTGATCCACAGCTGAGATCCTGATTTCTCCTCTGTCAGTGTAATAGAAAAGAAACAAACTTAACATTTTCTGTGAAACCTCAAAAAGAATGCTATGCTAATTGTAACACTTTTCTGAATGTTGCAAACACTTTGCTGAATTCTGCAGTCGAACAGACAGCTTGACTTTGCTGAACTTTGCATACATTCAACCTGGCCTGGCGAGCGGGTGAATTCAGCAGAAAAGCAAAGAAAAACGTAAAGACAGTTATGTCCACGGCAAGGGAGTGAGAAAATAAGAACTTGAATGTTTCCCAGCCCTTGTCCTTGAGCGTGTGATAAGAAGACCATAAAAGAAATACGTTAATTATGTTCAGGGCCCTTACACAAGATGTGCTTGCCAAGTGTATTGGCTCCCTGCAGTGGTTAAAAATAAAGCTTTTTCCTTTGCTCTTGCTCACATCTGAGTCCAGTCAGATTAATTTCCACGACAGTCAGCGATCCACCTGACTGAGATTCTCTGGACCAGTCTCTCACACAGTGGGGGTTGTTATCATTCCCTACTGTTCTTGGCATAGTCTTTTTTTTGTAAATCCACCTTCTCAAAGGTGCTACTCTATTGTCCGATTGGATTTTGGTAGCTGTCAGTAACCTAGCTCTGTGACATTATTGGGAATAAGTGATCTGGGATGACAGCCAGTATCAACACACTGCTCACAGTCTATGACACCCAGACAAAGGGATTGCAGTCCAGAGGAATTTCTAAATAAAACTTCTTACTTCTGTCTGTCCATATCTATCCATCTCATTACAGCCTTGGTTCAAACATAGAAAAAGGAGCTGAATTCCAGCCCTTGACATCAAGGCAACATTCTTTCAAATGTGGCATCATGGAACACGAGAAAAAAGGGCATTGCGGGCAAATACTCCATTATTGGTGTCATGCCTGACAGATAGGAAGATGGTCATTGTTGTTGAAGGTCAGTCATCTCTGCTCCAGAACATTTCTGCAGTAGTCCCTCAGGATAATGTGTATGTAGTTTTGCTCGCTGAGTTGGAAGTTTCATTATCTGACGTTTCATACTAGGTAACATCTTCAGCCACTCTTCAGAAAAAGCCTAGATCCAAGCATCTTCAGCTGCTTCATCAGTGACCTCCCTCCATCATAAGGTCAGTCGTGGGGATATTTGACAATGACTGCACAATGTTCAGCACCATTTGCAAATGCTCAGATATGGAAGTAGTCCATGCCCAAATGCAACAAGATCTGGACCCTCACCAGGCTTGGGCTGATAAGTGTCAAGTAACATTCACACCACACAGATGCCAGACAATGACCATCACCAATAAGAAACAATACAACTACTTGGTATTCAGCAGCATTATCATCACTAAATTCCCCACTATCAATATCCTGGGGGTTATCATTGACCAGACACTCAACTGGACTCGCCACATAAATATAAGAGCAGATCAGAGGATAGGAATACTGTGTGAGTAACTCACCTCCTGACCTACCAAAGCCTGTTGGCCATCTACAAGGCGCAAGTCAGGAATGAGATGGAATTCTCCCACTTGCCTGAATGAGTGCCGCGCCAACAACACTAAGAATCTTGACACCATCCTGGACAAATCAGTCCATTTGATTGGCATCACATCCACAAGCATTCACTCCGTCCACCACCGTCTCTCAGTAGTGGAAGTGTGTACTGGACACAGTGCAGAAATTCCCCAAAGATCCTCAGACAGCACCTTCAATCACACGAACACTTACGTCTGGAATGACAAGGGCTGCAGACGTATGGGAATACCACCACCTACAAATACCCTTCCAAACCAGTCAACATCCTGATGTGGAAATATATCGCCGTTCTTTCACTGTTGCTGGGAGAGAAAAAATCCCTTGAATTCCCTGCTTAATAGCATTGCGGGTCAACACGCAGCAGGTGGACTGCACTGGTTCAAGATGGCAGCTCAGTCCCACTTTCTCAAGGGGGCAACGAGGGACGGGCAAGAAATGGCGGGCCCATCCAGCAATGCCCGCATCCAAAAACAGATTTTTAAAAAATAGTTCCAAGTTGAGCATCTCAATGGGATAGGTTATCTCATTTGAACATGAACAGGAAAGCAGTGTTTCTTATACAGAACATTGTAAATTTTTGTTATTAGAAGGGTATTCAGTGTTCAATGACTTATTGTTGCTGTGTGCTCTGATAAATTGCATCTGTTTTGTTTAATTCAACAACACTGGCATAACAGGATCAATCCTTCGAAAATACCAGACTGAAAATGGCAATCATTGGAGAGACAATGTACTCCCGCCAGATGAGACTCACAGATCGCTGTTTATATTCAACGTTTAATGGACTACTGTCCGACACTGAATCCTCCCACCATCCATATCACACGGGTTACTATTGAACAGAACGTGAAGTAAAATTTAAATACAAATACAAGGGTTATAAGAGCAGGTCAGAGACTTACAACTCTGCACTGATTAATAGACCCTACAACCTAAAGAGCATGAGATATAACAATAGATTTAGGCCATTCAACCCATTCCTTCACTCTGAAACTGCCATTTTGTCATTGCCTGCTTGACTAGTGGAACTATCTTCTACACACTGACTGTATCAATATTTGCAGTGATCAACCAGTTTCTATCGGATACCTCACCTGCTATTCTTCTAAATTCCATTGAGTCCACACACTGCCGCCCATATGACAAATCACCATCCCCAGGATGGATCACCTCCAAAACTAGCAGATCTTTCCCCAGAGATAGTGCCCAAAGCAACTCCCTATATTTCAAATGCCGTCTGATTATAGCCCATTACATTCTCAGCAGTATATCTCCTCTCTTGTATTCTAGATCCCTCGAAATGAATGCTAACATTGCATCTGCTTTCCTAATTGTCAACTGAAACTGCACATTAACCATAAGAGAGGATGAGTGCTTCAAAGTCCTTTTGAGCTTCAGATTCAATGGATCCTATGAGAAAATAGTGTCTGCCTCTATTCCGCCAATCACACGATCCAATATTGTGTTCCATCAGCCACGTGTTTGCCCACAGCCCTAAACTGTCCAAGCTTCAATGCAGCCTCCCACTTCATGAATATCGCCTGCCCATCCAACCATCACTGTATCATCTCCAAACTTCGCAAAACTGCCCTCAGTCCTTTGTTCAGGTGGTTCATGCAAATGGCACTTCCTGACTCCCTAAGGACTGTCCACCATTGAAAAGACGCAGCACTCAAGGTAGTTGACTCGATTCAGGTTAAAGCAGTGACTTGACTGGAATTATACCTTTAAAATCTTCACTCCCTGCAACACTGACACCCATTAGGAGCACACCCTTCCCTCGTTTTGTTGTGATTTTACCCCGTTATGGTGACAAAGGACTTGATGGCGCACAATCCCAATCTAATGATGTCACTCTGTCTCAACACTAACTGTGTGTTGCTCATAACAACCAATGCCACTGTGTGTTGATGCTGATGGAGAGAGCTGGAGAGGGAATGTCTATGATGAATGACTGTGTGACTGCCAGTGTGAAACCTGCCCTTACAGCCTCGGATGTAACTGTGCCTGCTATCACCACGGCAGACATGATCAGTCTTCCTGCAGGTCAAATCAAGGAAAGTGACAGACCTGCAGGCGTTCCTGGCTGAGCACTCAGATGCTGTGAGGACCAACTGGCAGAGGTATTTAAAAACAACTTCAACTTCTCCCTCCTGAAGCCGAAATCCCAACCCACGTCAAGAAGACCATCGTCATCCTTGTAAGTGAAAAATTACATGCAACGTTCCTTAATGACTACCGCACAGTGGCTCTGACTTCATTAAACATGAAGTGCTTTGATACGCTGGTTATGGCTCACACCACCTTCAGTCTCCCAGCCTGACCTGCTGTCCTATAATGTGCCGACTGATGTAACGTGTCCACAAGGGATGACATATACCTACCCTGCCCTCATCAATGGAACATCTGGACAACAAGATGCCTATACCAGACTCGTCGTCATTGACTACAGATCCACCTTCAATATCATTATTCCCTCCAGACTTACGTCAATGCTCTGTAACCTTGATCACGGCTCCACCCTCTGCAACAGGATATTCTGGTTTCTGACACACAGACCACAATCTGTGAAGATAGGTGTCAGCACATTCTCCACAATAAAACTCAACACTGGATCTCCTGGAGGATGTGTTCTCAGCCCCCTATTGTACTCCCCGTGCACCCACAGCAGTGTCCTCATCCCCCTACAGTACTCATTGTATACCGACGGCTGTGCCCTCAGTACCCTACTGTACTCGTTGTACACACATGGCTGTGCCCTCAGCCCTCTACTGTACTCCCTGTACCACCATGGTTGTGTGCTCAGCCCCCTACTGCTCCACCTGTACTCCCATGGTTGTGTCCTCAGCACCCTACTGTACGTCGTGTACACATGCGGCACTGTTGTCAAATTCCGAACAACGCCAGCTACAGGTTCATGGATAACATCACTAAATCAGGAGGGATATCAAAGAACGATGAGTCAGAATACAGAAAGTAGATCGAGGACTTGGTGGCATGGTGTAATGATAATAACCTCTTCCTCAATTTCGGCAATAAAAAGACTTCAGAAAGAAAGGACAGGAACACCCTGTCATCTACATCAATGGTTGATGAAGTGCAGTGCATCAACTCCCTCGTAGTGACTATAACTGACAACCTACCCTGGTCTTCTTGCATAGGTGTGACCATCAAGAAGGTTCAACAACGCCTTTTCTTCCTCAGGAGGTTCAGTAAATTCAGCATGTACTACTTCGTCAGATACACCATTGAGGGCATACTGTCTGGGTGCGTCACTGCTTCATACAGCAACGTTCTGCCCAGGACCATAAGAAACTACAGAAGGTTGTGTGCACAGCCAATCTCCCAACCATTGACTCTATTTACACGGCTCGTTGCTGCAGAAAGGCCGCCAACATCTAGAACAAAGAATATGGACAATAGAACAGTACAGCACAGAACAGGCCCTTCAGCCAACGATGTTGTGCCGACCACTGATCATCATGTATACACCTTCAAATGTCTGTGATCATATGCATGTCCAGCAGTCTCTTAAATGCCCCCCAATGACCTTGCTTCCACAAAAGCTGCTGGCAACGTATTCCATGCTCTCACAACTCTCTGTGCAAAGAACACGCCTCTGACATCCCCTCTATACTTTCCTCTAACCAACTTAAAACTATGACCCTTCATGTTCCCCATTTCTGCCCTGGGAATTAGTCTCTGGCTATCAACTCTCTCATTGCCTCGCATTATCTTGCATAACTCAATTAGGTCCCTTCTCCTCCTCCTTTTCTCCAGTGAAAAAGGTCCGAGATCAGTCAAGCTCTCTTCATAAGATAAGGCCTCCAGTCCAGGCAGCATACTGGTAAACCTCCTCTGAATCCTCTCCAAAGCATCCATAGCTTTCCTGTAATAGGGCGACCAGAACTGGATGCAGTATTCCAAGTGGTGTCTAAACAAAGTTTTATAGAGCTGCAACAAGATCTCGCGACTCTTAAACTCAATCCCCCTGTTAATGAAAACCAAAACACCATATGCTTTCTTAACATCCCTGTCCCCTTGCATGGCCATTTTAAGGGATCTATGTACCTGCACGCAAAGATCCCTCTGTGTCCTCCAAATGCCAAGAACCCTATCCTTAATCCTGTACGCAGTATTCAAACTCGACCTTCCAAACTGCATCACCTCGCATTTATCTAGGTTGAACTCCATCTGCCACTTCTCAGCCCATCTCTGCATCCTGTCAATGTCCAGCTGCAGCCTACAGAAGCCCTCTATACTGTCAACGACACCTGCAACCTTTGTGTCGTCTGAAAACTTGCTGACCCCTCCTTCAATCCCCTCATCCAAGTCATGAATAAAAATTACAAACAGTAGAGGCCCAAGGACAGAGCCCTGTGGAACACCACTCATCACTGACTTCCAGGCAGAATATTTTCCTTCCACTACCACTCGCTGTCTTCTGTTAGCCAGCCAAATCCGTATCCAACCAGCCACGTTCCCTTGCATTCCATTCCTCATGACCTTCTGAAAGAGCCTACCATGGGGAACATTATCAAATGCCTTGCTGAAGTCGATATACACCACATTCACAGCTCGACTCTCATCAACTGTTTTAGTCACATCCTCAAAGAACTCGATAAGGTTTGTGAGGCATGACCTGTCCCTCACAAAGCCACGTTGACTGCATTTAATCAAGCCATGCTCTTCCAGATGGTCATAAATCCTATCCCTCAGAATCCTTTCTAACATCTTGCAGACGACAGATGTGAGACTGTCTGGACTGTAATTGCCAGGGATTTCCCTGTTTCATTTCTTGATGAGAGGAATTACATTTGTTTCTCTCCAGTTCCAGTGGATAGCGAGGATGCAAAGATCTTCGCAAGTGGTGAAGCAATTGCATTTCTCGTTTCCCAAAGCAGCCGAGGACAAATCTGGTCCGGCCCTGGCGACTTGTCAATCTTAAAGTTTGACAAAATTTTCAGCAGATCAGCTTCCTCTATCTCTATCCATTCCGGCATGCGCACCTGCTCTTCATAGGTTTTATTCACGATAAAGTTCGTTTGTTTAGTAAAGACAGAACCAAAAAACTCAAAAACCCCCTAGCTCTTCAGACGCCACACACAAGTTCCCTAATCGGCCCTACTCTTTCTTTGACCATTCTCTTCTTCCTCACATAAGTGCAAAATGCCTTTGAGTTCTCCCTAACCGTTCTGCCGAGCCTTTCTCGTGCACCCTCCTGGCTCTCCTCAGACCATTTTGGAGCTCATTCCTTGCCTGCTTGTAATCATCTCGAGTTGAGCTTGACCTAGCTTTCTCCACCTTATGTAAGCTACAATCTTCCTTTTGACGAGAAACTCCACAGCTATCGCACATTACTGAGGGAAGGGAGAGAGGAAATAGCTGGGGCATTAACAAATAACTTTGTAGCATCCTTGAACGCAACTGAGGTCCAGGAGGACTGGAAAGTTGCTGTTTAAGAAGGGTAGCATGAATAATCCAGTTAACAATAGACCAGTGAGCCTTTCATCAGTGGTAGGGGAGCTGCTAGAGAAGATACTGAGTGATAGGGTCTATTCTCATTTGGATGAAAATGGTCTTATCAGTGATAGGCAAAATGGTTTTGTGCAGGGAAGGTCATGTCTTACCAACTTAATAGAATTCATTGAGGAAGTGACAACGTTGATTGATGAGGGAGGGACTGTAGCTATCATATACATGGAATTCAGGAAGGTTTTGATAAGTTTTACCATGGTCGGGTTATGGAGAAAGTCAAGTCACATGGTGTCCAGGGTGTGCTAGCTACATGGATAAAGAATGGATTGGCAACAGAGTACAGAGCGTAGTAGGGGAAGGCAGTTTCTCAAAATGGAGTACTGTGACCTGTGGTGCTCCATTTAAGATGTTTCCAGAAAGATATATGAATGGGCAGGGAGCAAACGGATACAGACGCTTAGAGAATAGGCGATTGATCTAGATAGATGATCTGGATCGGCACAGGATTTGACCGCCGAATGGACTGATCCTGTACTGGAATTTTCTTAGTTCGAACATTACCAAAGACCAATGTCATGCCTGTTAAGATCTCCCACAATCTCTTTCATCAAGCTAAAAGATGCAGAAGCTTAAAAACACAAATCAGCTGGTTCAGTAACACTTCTTCCATCTGTTATTAGCCTGATGAATTGACTCTCTCATCTCAGATAATGCTGATCTTGTTCATGTTGATCTCAGCTAGCGCCTGCCCTGTGCAAGCGTAAGCTATATGCCTCTCAGACATATTTTACAGCCATCGTTCTGTACATCCTTGCTTACTATGATCTGCCTGGACATCTTGTTACAGGTCAAAATAAATTATCACCTCCCTACTCCCAGCTCCATCCAGTGCTCGCTCCCAGGTCTCTCCAATCCGCACCTCCAACTTCTTCCATCACCCCCAGCTCCCTGTGACTGCATCCCTAGCTCCCCGTGTCCTTTGTCTCTCACTGTGTCTCTCACACTGCCTGTTTCGCTCTGTTTTCCTTTTCTATGTCTTCTGTTTCTTTTCCTGAACTTATTATCTTCACTGGTCCCTGTCTATGTGACGGTTTGTTTCCTTGTTTTGTTTCCTTTCTCTCTTCGACTGACAGTACATCTGTTTCCCTCGCTGTGTTCGCTTTCTCCTTCCCTTCGTGTCTGTCTACTTCTCCCTCGTTGTGATGTTGATGGTTTCTCTATTCGTTTCAAGTAGGTGATGGCTTATTGGTTCTATGTTGGCAATACAATTAACTCAAATGGGTTTTGGTATCGAAGACATAATTAAAATTATCGGTTAAATTCCAGTTGTTGTCAAAACAGCAACCAGAACATGTGTATCCTTTCACAGCCATTTGTTACATCTACCTATTATGGAACAACCCGTCTCATAATTTTCCGTCCACTGACAACTGAAAACATTCTATTCACGTGCATAATGGTTTGACATGGTAGCTGCTCTGCTCTGCCCAGGACCATAAGAAACTACAGACGGTTGTGTGCACAGCCTAGCCCATCACAAAAGACCAGCTTCCGTCATATATCCTTGTCATTGTCGCAAAAAGGCTGGCAACATCAAAGATCTCTCCCAAACCAGTAAAGATCTCTCCTACAACCTCTTCCAACTGGGCGGAGACACAGACAATTGAAAACATGGGCCAGCATGCTCAGGAACACTTCCTTCCCTAATGTAACTAGACTGACGAATTGACATCTCTAACTTTTCATATAATATTAATCTTGCTAATGTCTATTTTGCTTTGCTTACCTCCTGCGAAGCTGTAACCATGTATGCCTCACTCTGTTTACTTGTTTACTATCATGTGTCTGCACTACTCGCAAAGCAAACGTTTCCATTGTACATTTGATTAAAATTAACCAAATGAAATCAGATCAATCACGTGGACTGTCGTGGCTCAAGGTCTTCTCAAGGGCAACTGTGAAAATGAATTAATGCTGGCCCAGTCAGAGATACCAATATCCCTTTAACAAACATAAGAAGATGGCCACACTCAGGAATACTGATAGGGGTAATCAAATCGTTTCAACCATAATCTTAGACAAGTACAGGCTTCCCTCGCTATCTGAAAGAAACCGTTCGCAAGCTGATATGGTATAAAGTGCAGTAGCACTAATTTCTATTGGAAAAAAATCACCTTTCTTCGCAAAAGTGAAAACATTCGTCGGATTTCTTTTGGTAAGGGAAACAAGTCCCGAATGTAGTTCAATCGGAAAGGGAATTGGCGAAAAGCGAACTCTTGAAAAGCGGGGAATATCTGTATGTACATGGGCATGATATTTAGGAAGATGGTAATGGCGAAAAATAAATGAGGTGAATCTCACCTTTTATTTCTAGCCCAGCTGATCATCATACTCTTTGGTTGCTCTTTTTCTTCTGTATGTCTCATTCTCTATTGATTCCTCCTTCCCTTCAAAGCAGACTTCCCTGTCAATGGTATTAATCATACTCTATTCCAGCTGCTTTCAGTTCAGGAAAGTTCCACAACACTTTCTATTCGTTTCTTTGCATTGCCTTGTATAATTTCACATTTTCAGCACCTTCCTTTATTTGATTTCACCTTCAATTTTGTTATTTCATGGGATGTTGGCATCTCTGCCAAGGGCAGCATTTGGTGAACATCACTAATTGCCATGACTCTGAGGCCATTCGCCAAGCCAATATAAAGCACATTGTCATGGGGCTGAAGTCTCACTTAACATAGACTGGGTAATAACATTAGTTTTCTTTATTGATCAGTGAAACAGAAAGGTTTTCAGATTAAATGTTGCTTTTATGATTGTTTTTGTGAAATTCACTTTTATTCTAATTCTTATCAGTTTTGTTGATGTTCTGTCATTAGCTGTGGTTGAATTGAAACAAATCACTTGAATCAATATATTTTGTTTATTAAGTTTTGGTCCTGAATTATATCCAGCGACATTCCTAGATTCATATATTACGCTAATCATGAAGTCACGTCCGAGACAAGAACAATTTTACAATTGAAATATTTGTAACCGGAAAGGTGGTCAGAGGAGAGCTTGAAACATTAAGTCTTAATTTTACCAACGTGTAGGCAATGGATTGTTCAGCAACAGCACTGACGCAGAGATGAAGATTGGGGATATTAGGAGCTGGTAGCGGACAGGTTTCGTGGCAGAGGAAACAAGACATAAATCAGTTCAGGGCAAAAAGTGATTGCGAGGTTTTGCACAGCTTTGTTCTCAGATGTTTGCGAGGGAGTGGTCTGCAATTCATGGATAATGAATGGAGACTGCAATTGAAACTGAAGACAAGATTTTCTTTCTCTGACAAATATAGATAACAGAAATTGCCACGAAGTTTAAACTTGTTTGTGGAATTAATGAATGGACAGAGATAGAGAATACCAACAATAGGTTAGTAGCACACCGTCCACCCCGATCAGAATAATCATGAGCACTGCTGATATCCGATATGATAGAAATTCCCATTGGGGCAAATCTTAAAAAGATTCAAGAAACACCTCCACTCCATTATTTCACAGTTCCGGTCCGCTTTTTTCAGATTCAGCTCTATCTTCTGTCTGTCTACGCTGTTGATCTCTGTTACCGTTGGTGCTGATGCATCTGTTACTACAGTGGGATAGCGCACTGAGTGAAGCCCCTCACCAATAGGAGAGAGAAACCCTCCAGTGACACAGTTACATCACATGGAGACTGACATTAATCGCAGTCCCTGAGCAACCAGTCCCAGCTTTCAATCCAGCACATTCAGTTCACAATATAACTGGACTGGATGACATGTTGACATTGCTGGCTATGGTCAAATTTCGCATCACCAATTGCTCTAGTGAAGTCAGTTGTGAGGGAGAATAATGAATGTTATCTTTTCGTAGGCTAGATGATTCTGCTCTGTTGTCCGTTTACTATGCTGTAACCATCTCTCCCTAAATCCCTCCACCCGCCAAAAGATACACAATCAGGATGTTGTTACTGTGCGGATCTCTCCTCCACGGGAACAACCGCCAGCCAACAGATTGTCATTGGGCACAGTCGCCCTGAACAAAGATAGGAACTGTGGAATTCTCTGAATGTTCTTCTCACTGCTCTAATAAGGCAACTAGGGAATATGCTTCAGCAATTTATTTATATAAATTGACAAACTTCTAAATGCAGTTTTATTTGCTGTAAAACTGTACATTTTTACGCATTTTGGCCTCAGTCAAAACCAAAAGTGATCATTACAATGAACGTATTCATTAAGACTTATGAATTAATGAGTCAGGTTCGAATAAACATGACATTGGCTGGGAGATAGGACAGAATGGGAAAGTCGCTGTGGAGACTGCATGGGGAGTACAATGATATTCTCCAGTCATCATCACTCTTTCTGCCAGACAGAATTAAATCTAATGCACAACAAGGAAACAGCCAACATTTGGGCGATGCAATGCTGAATGACAAAGTGAACTGAACAGGATCATTTTAAATGTAATAAAGTGAACTATATTTTATATACACACCATTTAATCATTGGGAATACAGTTCGATTAGTATCACTGGACCAGAAACATTAACTTTGATTTTTCTTCACAGATACTGTCAGACCTGCTGAGCTTGTTCTCTAAGTTCTGATTTTTTTTGTTGTTTGAGTTTGCTCATATAGTTCATATCTGGCAGGATACTTAAAATTAAAATCAGACACTAATAACAAAATGTAGAGGGCTATGGGGACAGTACAGGAAACTAACAGTAGAGATATAGTCATTCCAAGCTGGAAGAGACAATGGACTGAGTTTCTCCTACTTTTTTTGTAAATAATTCTGTGATATGTAATCAAAGCCTTTGGGAGGGTGTAGACAACCTATTTCAACGATGGACACAGAGTGGTCCACCATCAATAATTTATTCCTGTTATCTCATGAAATTTCAGCTGCCACTGAAATGTCTTTTCAAACAAAGTGGAGTTCCTGAGATTTACAGGATATTCAGAAAAATATTATTTTTTCCTTTGAATCTTAAAGAAGAATCAGATCTCGGCCGTAACACAGGTGTCCCAGACACACCAACTATAATATGAACAGGAAAGGACTACATTGTCCATATATAACCAAATTCAGCATGTAGCCCTGTCAAGAAACATGAAATATACTGATACAGAAACATGAAACACAAATAAAAAATGGTGAAGAAGCGCAACAGATGAGGAAGAATCTGCAGAGATAAACAAAGTTAATATATCGAATATGATGTGACACTGTTCTGAAAAAGCCATATGGAATCAAAGGTTAATTCTGTGTATTTCTGCTCAGAGAGTGCCAGATTTTCTGAGTTATCCTCTATCATTATTTTTCTTTCTGAACCGTGACAAATTGATTGATCTGAACGATATGAGCAAAGCTGCTATCTGAGTTGAATCTCGAGTAATTTGTGACCACAGGAGAAAATGCTGGAAAACCTCAGCAGGTCTGGCAGCATCTGTAACGAGAGAAAAGAGCTGACGTTTCAAGTCTAACTGCGTCTGTGCAGAGAAATCATAATTAACGTTTCTAGTTCAGTGGCCCTTCCTCAGAGCGAATGGTCGCCCTGAAAATATTGACTTACATACAGAAGAGGCTGAATGACTGTTAATGAATACTGTTAGTAGCTATCAATAGGGGGTGAGTAATGGAAGGCTAAGTGAGTGCTACGCCTGGTGTATGGGTAGGAGGCATTGAGGAGTTCAGTCCCTCAAATTATTGAATATTATTTTGAGTCTGAACGGCTGCAGGATCCGCCCATGGAAAATGTAATGTTTTTGTTCTTACAGCTTGCGTTGAAATGACCTGGTACACAGCAGCAAGCCTGTCACAGAGATATTGGGCAAAGAGGAGGATGGGATATTAAACTGGCAGGTAACTGGAAAATCAGGGTCTTTTGCATAGGTACAGTTTGAATATACTGTGAAGTAGTCACCCAGTCTACCTTTAGTTTCCCCAATGTAGAGCAGACCACAGTGTGAGCAGCCGATTTAGTAGACCGGATTGTGGGAAACATATCTGGGAGGTATGTTTGGCCCTTGGATAGTGAGGAGGGACGAGATAAATGGGAAAGTGTGACACCTCCGGCAGGGGAAAGTCAGGTTGTCCTGTGGTGGGTGGGGGGGGGGATGTATGTGGTGGCGGTGGTGTGGGGGGAGGTGTGGGCAGTGAATTACGAGTGGACCAGGGTATCCTGGAGGAAATGGTCACTTCAGTAGGCGGAAATGGGAGAGGAGGCAAATATGTGTCTGGTGGTGGCATCTCACTGGAGGTAGGGGAAATGCAGACTGATGATCTTCTGCACGTGAATGCTGGTGGGATGTTAGGTAAGTACAAGGAGAACTCTAACACTGTTGCAGGAGGGAAGAGAGAGGGTGAGGGTAGAAGTGCAGGTAGTGGGTCAGTACTGGTTGAGGGCCCTGTCGACAATAGTACTTGGGAATTCTCGGTTGAGGAAGAAGGTGGACATTTCAGAGGCCACATTTTTGAAGATGACATAATCAGAAGCAATGCGGTAGAGAGGGAAGAACTGGGGGAATGGAATGAAGTCTTTGCAGGAAACAGCGTGTGAGGATGTATACTCCAGGTAACTGTGGGAGTCGGTGGGTTAATACTCGTTATCAGTGACCCGTCTATTCCCCGAAATAGAAGCAGAGATGTCGAGGAAAGAAAGGGAGGCGTCAAAGATAGACATTGTGAAAGTGAGGGATTAGTACAAATTGGAAATGATGAACTTTTCCAATTCTGGACAAGAGAGCGGAGCAGCAGCGATGATATCATCTAGGTATCAGAGAAACAGTTGTGGATGGGGGCTGGAAAGAACTGGAACAAGGAATGGTCTACGTACCCCACGAAGGAACAGGTATAACTTCAGCCCACGTGTGTATCCATGCACCCCCTTCTGAATGGCAGGAGCAGGCTGAAGCAATGGGTCTGCTCAGACAGTTCTGTTTATGGTTTTTCAGCAGGACATTAAAGCGAGCTCTGCTATCAGAGGACCATTAGCTTTGGAACTTTTAGGTGGGGGCGAGTGGGTGGGAATCTCCAGATGAAATGTTGTCAGATTTAGTTAATAAAATGGCCTGATGCGCCATGGCAGGTTTATGGATCAGCTGGTGATATGTGGAGGTATCTGAGAGCTGGAACTCAGGCTCTGAAATGTAGAGGTGAGTCCACCACAGACGACAGCAGCACCACCCTTATTGGCACAGGCTGAATAACATAGTCAGTGTTGGATCTAAGCATACAGCGTACAGTCTGTTCAGAGGGTGATAGGTTGGATAAGGTGAGGGGGATGCCGAGAAATTAAAACAACCAGTGTCAAATTGAAAGTTCTCAAAGAACAGATTGAGTCAAAGTAAACGCCAGAGGAATGGGTCCAGGTGGAGAGAGAATGTTGGAGATGGGGGAAGGGTCTGTGTTATGGGGAGTGGACTCTTGCCGATACAACTGGACACCAAGGAGAAGACGGTGGAAGAGGAGTTCAACATTATATCGTTCCTGAAATTCATTAAAAGGGGCACAGAGGGATAAAACTGAGACCTTTGCTGAGTACAGAACATTCGGCTTTAGAGTGTGGCAGTTTAGGAAGAATGGTGAATACACGACAGGAGGTGGGCTTGGGGGAGGGGATGGATTCAGAGCGCAGGGCATGGGTGTGGTGTCAGGTTCCAGAAGCTCATATGCATCTCTAAGTTATTCCATCTTGTAGTCCTCGTGTAGCTGGCGAGCGTGGCGAATGAGCTGGAGAATGAATTAGAATTGTGGAATGGTGCAGCCTTGAGTCAATGTGATGAGATGCTGTTGGACAGAGAAAATGTTGATCTCAGTGGCACTGACATCACAAGATTAGTCCACAGAAAGTAATTGATTGAAAATTATCATTATCATATTGTAATGCTCTGATTTCATTGGGGTAAAACTCAATCAGCAAGGTCTTACTTTTCTGAGACTTTACACCAAACCGAGAAAACAAATGATGTTATTAATAAGACAAATCCATCCATGATTTTGAAAGGCAGTAGCAAAGGCAGAGTTTATTTGTCATTCCCAATAGCTCGAGGGAATGTTATTGTTCTTGAGGAAATAACCAGCACATAATTTATTTTGATTCTCGTTAACCATAGTTTTCTGATGGTTAATGATGCTACATGAGTCAAACAGTACTTTGATGAGAGGGAAGTTACTCTGATGTCACCTCTAATGACATTGGAAAATCAGTTAAAATGGTAAAGAGCAAAATGATAGAACACGGCTTATTTGAACAATGTAGTCACTGTACTCACAACGTTTAAGGAAAAACTGATGCATGGCCGTCTGATTCTGAGGAGAGGTTTGTCCTATTTGTGATGAGACTGTTTGGTTAAGCGTTGTGACACAGAGACAGAAATAAAGTCCCACTCTCTATGGGGAACGGAACCACCATGTTCACGGTGCATTGGACAGTGACAGACACACACTATTGTCTGTTCCAAATGGACATTGATCATCTCAATCTCATCATCCACTGAAGACCAATAGCAGCTTAGAAGCCAGCAGTTCCCATCACCCCAGTTGGAAAGCAAAAACGGAAAGTAATGGCCAGTGCAAGTGGGAGTAACTAGCGAACTGGTGTAACTTACAGTGCGAGTGGGAGAAGAAAGATGTGAAGAGATATCATCAGTGGGAGAGTATGTAGCAGCAGAAGGGGAATTGCAAGGGAAGTAGGAGTGTAAAAAAAGAGTAAGAAGGCGAAGGAAGAATGGCTAATGAAGTATTAGTGACTGGGAAAAACTTGCTTTAGCAAATGTGAGGTTGGGTGAAAAATATCACTGTTCGGGAAAATTGGGATCAGGTTCCATTGAAAATTAAGATTTAATGTACTTCATTTTCTATCACTTGATTCTTGTTCAGATTGCAAATTCAGTCTTATTTCTGTATCTCCATCAATTGTGGATGACATGTTTTTTTTCCCACTAGTATGGCGTCTCAACATCTTTGAATTTTTTAACAATATATATTTGCTGCCAATTCATTGTAGACATGAGAATATGATTTGATCTCCTGCAGTTTGTCCATAACGTAGAATATAATTGAATATTTATCCTCATCACATTCACTGATTCAAGCAATGTGTGAGTGTCCATCCTGCAGATGAAAAACTTCTTCAGCTCTGAAAATTGATACAAAGAACAGGACCACACAAATGGCTAATGCTCCAGTGCAAGGTGCCAAACCCTAGTTCATCCTAAATTAGGTACAAAATTTATGAATAAGACATGCTGAGGGGTAGAGTGTAAAAGGTGAATTCAACTCTGTGTCGAAAATGCTATTAGCAGCTTCCTCACAATAGGTGTTAACTACATCACTTTGTAAATTCCCCAAAATAAGAATAGCAAGAGACTGGAATTCTTAATTTCTCTTCTGTGAATAACAAAATGGAGAAGAGGAAGGAAATCAAGGTTTGTTTGTGATATGCATAAATAATGATGATGAGAATGTGGAAGATGGACGGCAGTGGAATGATAACTAATGTTGGGGATGACACAAAGATTAGTTGGGTGGTTCACAGTGAGGGGGAAAGGGTTAGGCTACAGGACGATATAAACAGGTAATTTCTATAGCACTGATAAATGTGAGATGATGCACATCTGAATTAACAAGACAGGTGAGTACTCAAACTGTGAAATGCGAGGGCTAAATTTGCTCCTTTTTTCATTGCAGCAGGGAAGGTTGAGGAGGGAACCTGGTAGAGGTGTACAAGAGCATAAGGTGAATGGAGAGGATAAACAGACAGCAGCTGTTTCCTTACTCCAAGGGTCAAAAACAAAGGGATACATGCTTGAAGTGAAAGGCAGGGGATTGTGAGTCAGTTTTGAATTGAGAGGGTGGCACAGACATAGAATATAACATTTCTGCAATGTATAAATAGGATCTTCGGCCCAACAAATCCACACTGACCCTCCAAAGAATAACCCACACAAACACGTTCCTCCTATATTCACCTCTGACCTACACATCCCTGAACACAATAAGCAATTAAGCATGGCCAATTCACCTAACCTGCACATCTTTGGATTGTGGGAGGAAACCGAAGTACCTAGAGGAAACTAAGCAGACACGGGAAGAATGTGCAAAATCCATACAGGCAGTCACCCGAGGCTGGAATCCCTCCTGGGTCCCTGCGCTCGAAGGCAGGATTTCTAACCACTGAGCCACCGTTCTGCCCCTGGTGACATGTGTCTGGAATGCATTCCTGTGGCGGGTGATTGAGCAGATAATCTCACAAACTTTTAAAAAAGCCTTTGGATATGCACTTGATTGTGCAGTCTCGCATTTTCATTCAATGATTCTATGTGGTGCCAGCCATGAACACAGATATATTTTGAAGCAATAGCTAATGGCAGTTCCTGGTTTGTTCTATTGACTGTCTCAGTAAACGAGCCTCCAGTGAAGTGCTGGCGTTATCTCCCACTTTCTATTAAAGTGTTTCGGTTTCCTTGCCTTGGTCATGTAAATTCCTCTGTAGATGATGTCATTTCCCGACTTTTCCTCAAAGGGTGGGAGATGGCATCGAAACTGATTTGTTTGCTGATGGAGTTCCGTTTGGAATGCCATGTTTCTAGGAATTCTTGGGCTTGTCTCTGTTTGGGCTGTCCTAGGATGGATATGCAGATTAGTCAGAGTGGCGTACTTCCTTATCAATACGCAAGAAATTAGTGTTGGGGTCATATATTTTGTGGCTGGTTGATGTTCATATATCCTGGTGACTAGTTTTCTGCTTGTTTTTCCGTTGTAGTATTTGTTACAGTTCTTGCAAGGCTTATTGTTCCTGGAGCAGAACAGACAAAGATGTGAATTTATTGCGGAGCTCAAAAGTATGAATAAACTGTCAGAGTGAAAAATATTATTCTATTAGTTGGCATTATAGCATCAAAGAATTCTAATTTCAATTTTGCAAGCATAAGAGCGAAGAATGAATTAAGGGAAAGTATCTTTATTTAGAGAGTTGTTACGAATTGGAATTGACTGACTGGGAAAGTTGTGAATGAAGATTCAAAAGAGAACTGGACATAAATTTGGAAATTATGCATTTAACGGGCAACAGAGAGAGGGCTGGCGTATGGGAGGTGCTTGGAGACATTTTTGGAACTGATTCATACATAATGCCAATGACTTCCTCCTGTACTTTAGAGTTTTGAACTCTATTATGTGTCAGCTGTGGATAAAAGTCAGTATCCAATTATTTCACATCGTAAATGATCGCACATATCTGATTATTTGGTGCAGCATAAGCATTTAAAATGCAAGTATTGCAAGGTCACCTTCATTATGAAATCTAATTATTACTCAGAATATGAATAATTTACATGTTGTATTCTAATTGCTAAAACAAATATATCATTGCTTTGGCACAAAGCCCTTTGGAAAGCTTTGACATTTCTCTGACACGATAATATGTTCGTTGTTTTTTTCACTCTCCACATTTCATATTAAATATCATTCATTCTAAAAATTGGAAGTTTTCAAATTATTGTTCACTGAAATTTGATAACACAAATAATTTATTTCGTTTAATATTTACAGTCTATGTCGAATTATTGCATTTTAAAATTGCTGGCAAATAGCTGAAGATCGTACATTTCAGTGAGACATTAAACTGATTGATTAAATATAAATGTATAAGAACGCTAATTCTATTTATATGTTCAATCTTCTGCTTACTCTGAATATGTAATCATTCAGAAGCCAACCACATTAAAAATATTGGAGTGGCAAAACATTGCTTTGAATCCTGACATTGAATATCTAATTCTGATCACCACAAGAGTTATGTTCTTTCTTTGACAAAATAAAATGTACATGCTTTATTTCTGTGTTAGAAAATCTAGACAGGAGTTTATATTTTAGTTCCATAAATATAGAATCAACATAATTGATTTAAGAGATTATAGTTCAGTTGAATGATTATCGTTCTCATCTTATTGTTGCCCAATTCATGAAATAAAGCAAACATCCGATTGTTGTTTGGGTCAGTAAACTCAACACCTTGCAATGAGCTACGCTGAAAATTGTTTCCAATTTATCTGAAATCATTTACAGTGCTATTGGACCTCACAGCTGCCTGTGATGCAGAGATACTCAGTGGCCTGTTCCAAAATCTCTGCATTGAACTTCTAACCTGGTTCAGGGCAGTCAGTCAAACATTACTTCAAAACAAATAAGTTGGAATCCTCCTTGGGCAGGGGGATAACCCTCCAACGGACTATCACTGGTCTCAGTGCAGGTGGAAATATTTCCCAGGCTGACTAGCAACCAGGTTTTGAAATTCATCTTCAGTCAGAGCCTGGCCCAGAGAGCAGACGTGTTGACATGGAGAGCTAGAATCTCACCATACAAGTTACCTTTGATGATGAAATCTGAACTGCAGCTCAAACTCCATATATCTGCACCCCGGACCAGATATGGGTGAATACGTTAACAAGTTGACAATCTATTTCAGCGCCTTGTGTCTCACAAAGAAACCTCTAAAGCCATATCTAATACATGTCACCTTCACATTCTCCAGTATCAAAATAAAATTGTACATCTCGATGAGTGGTCAGAGATTAATTCATGAATCACACAGTAGAATATATCCAAAGTAACCAGCAGCAAACGGCAAGCCAAGAACCACATTAATAACTGAACTTGGCGGATTCTATCTGGTCTAAGTAACCACACATACTATACTGGCTTTCAGGTGACTGTAACAATGCACACCATAATTGGAGGTTTTGGCCTTACACCCCTCCAAAGCTTCCAGATCTCACACACATCACTCCCGCACACATTCGACAATTTATGTGGAATCCACAGGCTTGGTGAAACTGGAAACATATAACAGTGCAGCACTGTACAGGCCCTTTGGCCCTTGACGTTCTGTTGACTTTTTTATCCTACTCTAAGATCAGACTAATCGACATACCTTTCATTATACTATCATTCATGTGCCTATCCAATTAAATGTCCTTAATACAGCTGATTTTACTACAACTGCTGGCTGTGCATTGCACACACCCACCACTCTCTGTGTAAAGAACTTACCTCCGACATCCCCCCTAAATCTTCCTCCAATTAATTTAAAATCATACCCACTCAATATAGCCATTTCCACCCTGGGAGAAAGTCTCTGGCTATCCACTCTATCTATGCCTCTCATCATCTTGTACACCGCTGTCAAGTCATGTTCCAATCTTCTTCGTTCCAATGAGGAAAACACCCGAGCTCCCTCAAATTTTCTTTGTAAGTCATGCCCTCCAGTCCAGGCAACATTTTGATAACTTTCCTCAGCAACCTCATCAAAGCTTCCACATCTTTCCCATACGAGGCAACCAGAACTGATCACAATAATCTAAGTGTGGTCTCACCATGGCTCCATAGAGTAGCAGCATAACCTCGCAGCTTTTAAACTCAGTCCATCGGCTAATGAACACATCAAACACCTTCTTAACAACCTTATAAACCTGGGTAGAAACATTGTGGGAGCTATGCCATGGCCCATACGATTCCCCCGTTCCTCCACACTGTAAGAATCCTGCCTCAAACCCTATATTCTGCATTCAACTTCGACATTCCAAAATGAATCTCATCCCACTTTTCCATATTGAACACTATATGCCACCAAGCAGCTGAGTCCTGCATCTTGTCAATGTCCTGTTGAAAACTACAACAACCCTCCACACTATCCATAATTCCACCAACCGGTGTTACATCATCAAACTTACGAACCTGCTCTTCCACTTCGTCATCCAAGTCATTTATCAAAATCACAAACAGCAGAGGTCCCAGTACCAAGCCTTACGGAACACCACTCCTCACCTAACTCTACACTGAATACATCCCATTTACCAAGACCCTCTGTCTTCTATGGGCTACCCAATTCTGTACTCAGACAGATAGGACTCCCTGTATGCCATGCCTTCTTACATTCCGAATGAAACTACCACGGGGAAGCTTTTCAAACACCTTGTTAAAATCCATGCACTCCGCATTCACTGGTCTACCTTCTTCAGTGTGTTTAATCCCATCCTCAAAGAATCCAATAAGAGTTGTGAGGTATGACCTGCCCCTCACAAAGCCATGCTTACTATTTCTAATCAAACTATGATTTTTTTTCGGAATCTTCTCCCATGCGTTGGCCAATACAGATGTAAGATTCACTGGTCTGTCGTTCCCAGGACAATCCCTGTTCCCTTGCCTGAACAAGGGAGTAACATTTGCCACCCTCCAATCAACCGACGCTACTCAAGTGGAGAGTGAAGACGCAAAGACCATCGCCAAAAGCACAGAAATCTCTTTCCTCTCTTCCTGTAGTAACCTAGGGTGTTTCCCATCTGGCTGATGGATTTATCTATCCTTATGTGTGTACTTCAATCTGTCTGTATTTCACCTCAACTTGTATACTCCCTGTCCAACCAACTGATTGTCTGCTTTCCATTTCAGGGCTCTGTACAGTGCTGCCTTCCTGAGCAAGTATGATTCCCAATATCCTGTGTATTATGGAATGGCACACATGGGAAGGCACGAATGCCTTTCTCTTGAAGGACAGATGCCAAAACTTTGACCGTGCTGTTACTCAGATGCTGCCTGAATGGTTGTGCTTTGGCAGCGCCACACATTTCGACTCCGATCACCAGGATCTGCAGTCCTCACGCTGTCCATTACTGAGGGCTGTACCCTCTGCACACTGAGCAGGCAATAAATCAGCAGAAACCCGTTGTAGTTAGAGCTGACTGTTCAGTTCTGGAAAGCTGCATTTGACGAACACTTTTACTAAAAACGAAATTACAATTCAACAAATATTCATTCAGTCCCAGAGTTACAGTTTTGGTTCATGAATTGGCCAGCTTGATAACGAGCAGTGAATGACTGAAGAACTCCGAGGTACAGAGTATTCCAGGTGATATATCCCAGGATGGATGTGCTTTACCATGATGCTGGGAATATTATCAGGAAGACAGATATGACAAGGAAACTAGAAGACATGCGGAAGCGTGTCATTTTTACTATTACAGAGATGTATTTGAAGGAGATCATGGCTGACAACTCAGAATTCTGTGGTACCAGAACTGTAGTCAGGACAGGTGATAGGGTAAAAGAGGAGGTAGTGTTGCCTTATAAATTATGGAATCAGTTACTGGCTTAAGAAGGGACGATATCTTGAAAGGATCTTCTAATGAGGTTTGGTGTTTAAAGCTCAGTCTCAAAACCATGACGGAAACACTTCTTGTGATATATTGTAGAATCCCAGATAAAAGAAAGTACGGGAGCAGGTATATAACCAAGTTATTGAAATGTGTAAAATCAATAATAGGATCATTATATTCAGGCATTTCAATTGCAAACATTCATTATGGTCGTGATAACTTCTTAAGAGGGGGCAGGTGCTTTGAAATAGCTTTTTAAATCAACATAGAGCAGATAGAACAAAAGGCAGTGCAGTGCTGCACTCACTGTAGGGAACGAAGCCAGTCAGCTGTTCCAGGCAGAAGTGGAAGACCATTATCGGACCAGTGACTGTGATAACACACATTTTAACTTTGCTGAGGAAAAGACCCCAAAAATATTTGAATCATAAAAGCTTTTTGGATTGGGTTGAAAGATTTTATGAAAAAAAATGACAGGATCTGGGCAAAGTGCGTTGCTTCTGGGTGAAAATGTAGCAGAACAAGGTGGGGCGGGGGTTGGGGGATCATTTGATCAAAATGGAATTGATGACAGTGTTGGCCCAGCATGTTGCACCGAAGATAAAATTTCGGAACACAAACCCAAAAAAACCTCAGATGTCGACACATTTTCCGAACAGGATGAAAAAGGAAAGAGAAGCTTAAAGCAGGTACCAAGTGAGTAGGTCAATGAAGGTCCTAAACGAATATAGAAAGTGGAGGGCTCAACTTAAACAATCAGTGGAAGAGCAGGATGAGTGGTGATAAAACATTAGCGGGTAAAATTAGCAAGAATCCAAAGTCATATTTTTGGTTTATTAAGGGGAAGACCATAACGCGGGAAAGAATGGGAGTGTTAGGGACTAAGAGGACAGCCTGATTACACAGAGAGACAATATGTTAAATACATTCTACGAATCGGTCTTCAGTTTGGAGAAGCAGTTTCTGGATTCAGGGAGAGTGACCGTTTGACCCTTGAGCAAATTGACAGGAGCTGAGGAAGAATTGGAAGATTATGCAAGAGAGAGTGGGCAAATCACCAGATTAAAGGCCACCAAATCTCACATGAGTGAGAGGGAAACAGTTGTAGAAAATTCAGAGGGGTGTTGAGGCTCGATCATGAAATATCTTCAAGGCTGAGACAGACAGATTTTTATACAAGTGTTACAGAAAATTGCAGGAAAGTGGAATGGGGGATTAACAAAATAAATATAACCTAATCGAAGGAAAAGCAGACTCAGTGAGAGGATAGACATATTGTTGTCCCAATGTCTCATGGTGTTCGTTTCCAAAAGCCCTGTATTCACAAGAAAAGCACCTTTCTCGCTATGGAGTGAGACACAGTGTTGAATGCAATGGAGGGATTCAAGGAATTCATAAACGCGATACTAATAGACAGAAAGAACGAGATGACATCTACAACACGGATTGCCTGTTGGGCTGAGGATTTGCATTGACACAGTCACCACTACCAGAAGGAAGACTTCAATAAGACACCCTCCAAGGCCAAGCAGAGACCTGCACTGGACCTGGTAGTCAGTGGCCATGTGTCAAGGAGTGCTGAAAGCCTAAACACTACATCACTGTCGTGTCTCCTTCCGTCGGTGACCAAATCTATATGTGGAGGGGTAGAGGTACATGCCGTTGTCGCAGAGTAAGCAGTCAGGCTTTGACACGAGCGGCTTCAGACAGCTCCAGCTCAGCAAAATATACAGGGAAACTGAAATAAAGTCCTTTTAACTTTATTGTTACAGCCGTCGAGATGGCAGTTAGAGTAGTCACCCGTTCATCTTGTGGGATGTGGGAGCTCACGGAGATTTTCACCGTTCCTGATGACTATACGTGTGGACTGTGCACCCAGCTTCAGCTCCTGGGAGACCGTGTTAGCGATCTGGAGCTGAGCGGCACGGTGGCTCAGTGGTTAGGACTACTGCATCACAGCACAAGGGACCAGGGGCCAAATCCTGGCTCGGGCAACTGCCTGTGTGGAGTTTGCGCATTCTGCCCGTGTCTGCATGGGCTTCCTCTAGGTGATGCCGTGTCCTCCAACAGTTCAAAGATATGCAGGTTAGGTGATTTGGTCGTGCTAATTTACCCGTAGTGTAGGGGAGTGGGTCTGGGTGGGCTGCTCTTTGGTGGTGGGTGCAGACATGTTCGGCCGAAAGTAAAAAATTTAGGATGCTCTCAGGGTCATCCGAGATACTCAGAACTTCCTATATAAATGCTTTAGTGTGGTGGCCACACCCAAGACACGCCCCTAGCTATATTTCTTTAATGACTGTAAAATTCCAGTCCAACGTTCATCGCCCTGAGCTCATTAGCCTTATCTTAGCCTTAAACACAATTTAATCCATAATATTATGGTTGGTATTCGTAAAACTTGCTTTTATTTCCAATTCCTGTCTTTTGTATTTACTTTCTGACAGCGTCTGTGGTAGGATGTGGAACAGTATCTTTCTGTGGAATAACCTGTGCATCTGAATTACATTTCTTCTGACATTACTGCTCTGAGAGAGTGTTCCTGTCATTAAGTCATTTTAGAGACAAGAACAAAGTTGTGATCGAAATATTTACAACTGAAAGAGTGCTTAGAGGAGAGGTGGAACCATAACGTCTAAATTTGACCAAAGTATAAATAATGATTTATTAAGCGTCAGCATTGAAGCCAAGATGGTGACTGGGCATATAATCGAGCTGGTAGCGGATAGGTTTTGTGATGGACAATACCGAGACATAAATGAATTCAGGGAAGAAAGGTACTTCGGTATTGTGAACAGTCTCGTTCTCAGATATATGTGACGGCGGGGGTGTGGGCAGTTCTGAAATTTGTGGCTAATCAATGGAATTTGCATCTGAAACTGAAGACAATAGCTCCCGTCTTTGTCAAATATAGATAACAGAAATAGCAAAGAAGTTCGCCATGGTTGAAGAGATTAATAAATGGATAGAGATTAAGGAACTTACCAGGACGCCAACAATAGCGAACATAGGATAGTAACACGCCTGGATAATCATCAGTGCACCATATATCCCAAGTGATATGTTTGACCAAGATTGGGAAAAATAGAAAAGACCCCAGGATAAACTCCTGTCCATTGTTGCAGCATTCCAGTCTAATGTTCTCAGGTTCTGATCCATTAATGGATCTTTCCAAACTATTCTCAGATGTTTAAATCTCCTTTTTCTGTCTCTGCAGCTGCTGATCCCTTTGAACGTTGTAGTTGATGCAGCTGCTGCTACAATGGCATAAACCATTGCAAGAAGCCCCTTACTAATAGGAGACGGAAACCATCCAGTGACACAACTAGGATCCATCGAGACTGCCATCAATCACAGTCACTGAAAAAACAGTTCCATTTAACCCCTTTCAGTATTGTTCCTTCAGTTCACTAAAACTACTGGATTGGATTGAATGTTGGCACCGTTGGGTATTGATCACATCGTCCATCGCCCATTGCTCTCGTGAAGTTAGTAGTGAGGGAGAGTGATGCATGTTTTCTTATCACAGACTAAATGATTCTGCTGCGTTGTCTGTTTGCAATGCTGTAACTGGCAGAACCTCCCACCATCACCACCCTCAAAAACCATAATCTTCATGCTGTTACCGTGCAGATCTCTCCTCGACTGGAACACTCACCAGCCAATATATTTACAGTGGATATATTTGCACTCCAATACACAGGAAACGTGAATTTGCCTGGGCATTCCTTTAATTGATCTAATAAGGCAATTTTGTATCTTCAACACTCAATGTGCTTCAGCATTTTTTGTTAAATATAAACTAACAAACACCTAAACACACTGTATTAAGCACAAGTTTCTTCACTTTCTCCTCATGGTAGCATCGTGCCATGGTTTCCTCATTCCTGATGACGGGCTTATGCCCGAAACGTCGAATTTCCTGTTCCTTGGATGCTGCCTGACCTGCTGCGTTTTATCCAGCAACACATTTTCAGCTCTGATCTCCAGCATCTGCAGACCTCACTTTTTACTCATGCCATGGTTTACTCTGGTGAAACCCCGTTGGACTGAATCACTGACAAGATCAGTATTTATAAAGCTGATTTAGCCTGTACACAACACACCTCACAGTCTCTCAACAAAACACTATCATGGGAAAGATACATTTACTCAAATACTTGAATCATTTTGCATGACCAGCCACATATCATTTACTCCCTACTGCGTAAAAAATCTGTTTGTGACTTATGACCAAGCACATCCAGGACTGTTTCAACAACAGCACTTCCCAACCACTCACTGTTTAATGAACATAAATGTTAATGATGATATTTGTTGTACATATCTGAAATATTTTATATCTTACGAAGAGCTATTGCCCAAACTCTGATCCTTTTGATACCCCAAAGTCTTCACTCCAAACAATTATATTACTCTCTTCATTCTCTCGATTATCCAACTTTTACTACATTCGGTGTATTCCACCCATATCTACCCATGGACTCTAACATTCTGTACTCACCTGTATTCAACCATTTTAGACGTATGCTGAAAATTCAAATACTTCATTCCGACAGGTTCTCAATTGTCGATGTCACAACGGACAACCTCCACAAAGTCCAGCAGGTTTATCAAAGATCAAGATAATTTCCCTTTCCTGAATCTAGGTTTACTCTACCGAATCATGTCATTATTTTCCAAATGTCTTGTTGTCACATTCCTAACAAAAGGGTCCAATGTTTTTTCTCACAGCTTACATCAAGCTAACCACTGTTTAGTTTGCTGTTTGCTCTGTCCGTCCTGATTTAAATGTTAAGGTTAAAATCGCTGCTTTCCAGTCTGGAGGATCCTTTCCAGAATCTATCCAGCTTCGAAGAATAATCAGTAATTCTTTCACTCGCTTTCCTGCCACCTTCTCAATACTCTGGGATGTAGCTCATCAGATCCAGCAATATACCAACCTTAAATTCAATGAGATTTTGAAAGACATACCTTTTCCTAATTCTAATTTCCTGCTGTTCCTCGTTTTCACCAGTCACACTGTTCCCTTGTATTTCTGGAAGTTTCTTTCTGTACCTTCCTCAGGGAGATGGGCACAATATATTGCTCTCAGCGGACAGATGGGTTCTGTCAGCCAGTGAATATATCGGAGGACTGCACTCCGGTGATGATGGATATGTTACTCACCTCTGCCTGGAAAGGTCCAGAATTAATCCAGTTTAATTCATGGTGAGCATCAGCACAGTCCTGTCACTATTGTGAGGCTACACAGTACACTGAAGGAGGGACACAGCTCAGTGACCACCTCAATTTTGAAACAAACTGGTTTCATACCTGACACCTGGTCCAACTTAGACAAATATCCCGGGAAATCCTAGGAAAGATAATGCACTGTCGTGCACCTCCCTATTTATAGACCTTCCCTTCTGTGGAGCCTCACGTCCATTTGTTTACCACGGACCCAGACACTCTGTAAATGCAGTGTATAGAGTGGGGTCACCAGACCCAACAGCTGACAACACAAACCCGAGATAAGCATCCACAGAAACTCCACTGCTTTTCCAATGACAGAAACAAGTCAATTCCCCACATGGAACGTGCGCGCGCTCAGTGTTGAAAACTATTTCCACTCCTGAGTTTCTCTTCCTGGCTGAGAAAGCTGTTGCTTCTCTGCACACTCCCACACTAACCGTTTCTCTCTCCAAAGAAGCAGTTGACAATGTAAAATTACTTTCTCTATATCTTAGCAACTATAAGGGCAGCACCAGTATTGCTAATGGATTTGATAATCACACTCAGCGAGGAGAGATACAGGGAACCTAACTCACTTTAAACTGGGACAAATCTAAATGAACGCGATATTCAGGAATGTGGAAAAAAGGGGAAATGTGAGAATAACTGGCCATTTTATTTTCCTTTCAGTTCATCATCAGAAATCCCTTTGCTCACTTGTCATTTCTTTTCCTCTCTTTTTCTGGTCTTTAATCCATCTATTCAATTTAAAGCTAGCCCCCACCTCTCTCTCCAACCAACCATCCATGATACCAGGATTAAAAATATTGTTTCCCAGTTTGCTTTCAGTTGTGAAGCTAGATCACTGGACTCCAACCGTTATCTGCATTTCTCCTGACAGAGGCTGCCATACCTGCGAGATTTTCCAACACTTTCAGACGCTGGAGAATTTTATTTTCGACCTCTAGCACCTACCGTTTCTTGGTTTATTTCACCTTGAATGCTGTTGTTTCACGAGATGCCAGCATCATGGGCAAGGGCAGCATTTGTTGTCAAGCACTAATTGTCCTTGACTACGCGGCCACTTGTCAAGACAAAATGGAGACAACAATGTTGTTGTGGGTCTGAAGTCACACTGAGTTCAGACTGGGCAATAATGTTAAGTTTACTAGCAAAGACTATCAGTGAAGTAATAAAAATAAATCTTAACGGTTTCTGGTTTCCATAAGTGAAATTAGGTTTCATTCCAATTTTTGTCATTCGAATTTAAGCTCTGTCATCGGCTGTGGTAGGATTTTAAACACCGCCTTGGAGTCACAGCCCGTGCCTCTGAATTATCATCCAGTTACATGATCACTTTGATACAGAGTCCTTATTGCCTAGTCCGTATTCCCTAGTCCCTGCCAGAGGGAGATGGCGGGGAAATCAGTTTAACTACCAACAATCAAAAGGATTTTGGGGAAAAAATCGAAAGGGAGATTGAGGTCAATTTCATGTAAGATCACAGGTTTCAGAATGCTGAAATGACGACATTTCGATAGCATCCTGCAACTTCAGCCAGTATTCCCAGAAATGATAGGTGAAGGGGTTATTGGCGTCAATAAAGATGATGGAGCGTTTTAGAGAAACAGTTGTTCTGCAACTGTGTAACTGGGTGTGGGGTCAGCTTAGTTTGCGACTCATTGAGCTGAATCTAACAATAGTTTGTCTCAGTGACAATTTTCTTGAGTGTGACAGAGGGATTGTCTGTATGAGACTGAACTAGTTTCATGGTGCTATCTTATCGAACTCACCTCATTAACTACCCACTCAATCTCATAGCGTTCCTCACATTCAATGCCACCCCGATTCTCCAATCCAAAATGGCTGGAGGGACTCACTTTCGCACTGGTGCCCCTGGCTATTCTATGATCACTGACACTGGTGCCATCTTTCAAAGACCAATGGGCACACTGTTGTACTTCGTCAGTTTGAAGCCACCCTGCACAGTTGATCCCGAGCATGGCAGATAAGGGGAACTAACACCACGATTTTTCAACAGGGGCAGAGAGGTCCTAGTGGATGGACTAGTACAGGGGGTCAATTCTGTTCCCAGTGGAGGCCTCACCTCCAGCCCCAGCGAGCATGGTCTCAGCTGACCACCCAGCTCAGTGCATTATCTGTGCTCTCTCTCTCTCTCTCTCTCTCTCTCTCACACACACACACACACACACACACACACACACACACACTTTGAATATGGAAAATTCCAGATAGTGTTTTTCAGGTACAGGAACTTTCAGCCATTCAACCCCCGGGTTCCTGCAAAAATATGCACTTATTTTATATCCAATCACAATTAGTAATTCTGGCTTTTCACTTTGTCTCACTTTATTGTATTCAGCCAAACACTGCTTCTCAATATTTGACCCGTTATGAAGTTACAATTTTGAGCAGAGAACTTTTTATCCTCAGCTGTTATCTTGACCGCTATCTGGATTGTACCATTTTCCTTGTTATGAAAGCTTCTCTTGCCCTTTGCCTGTGCCTGTTTCTGTCTGTAACAGCTACACTGTCTCCCACTCAGTTGGCTGGACAGCTTGTTTGTGATGCAGAGGAAGGCCAGCAGCGCAGGTTCAATTCCCCCACACTGACAGAGTTTACCATGAAGGGGACGCTCTCTCAACAATGGGCAATCGAGCATGGCCAATCCACTCGAAGCTGCACATTTTTGTACTCTGGGAGTAAACTGCAGCATTGGGAGGGAACCCTCACAGATACGTGGAGAATGTTCAAAGTCACCTGAGTTTGGAATTGAACTAAACTCCTTGGTGATGTGCGGCCGCAGTGCTAACCATATATCCATCATACCCCTCAGTTAGTTCTGTTAATTACTTGTAGCTGACTGAAGAAATCCAACTGGCTTCTTCTGATAACTGAACCTGACTCAGTCTTAGACCTTTATAATTGGTCATATCGCCAATCTGGTTTCATTTAAAATTTGTTGTGAGCAGTGGAGGATTGGGACTAGAAATGGAAACAGTGACACCCTCCAACCTCAGTCAGAACCGGAGTGAGGAGAAATTCAAAAAGTGGGAATTCATTCAAATGGGAATTCTCTCACCCAGATGATTGGGAGGGCTGAATCTTCATATTATATCGAGGCTGACATTGTCTGATTTTCCATACACAGGGGAAATAGGGATCATTGTGAAATCAGAGAAAAGTGCAGCTGGGAACACAATGACATGAGCCATGACCTTATTGACTGGTGGGTAGAGTCAAAGTGCCGAATGGCTCAGTCGTGTTCGTCTGCCCTATGTTCTGATGTTCCATTCAGCCCTTCGCTCCTGCTGTGCAGGAGCAGACTGAGGCCACTCCGATGGTTTGGCAAATGTATTGGAAAATCCAGGCTGGGTCAGGCAGTGACACCCTCCCCAATCCCTCTTTTCAGGCTTCTCCTCTCAAGTTACTTCTGCTCCTGGTCATGTTACAGGCTCAGATTCGCATTGAATATAACCCCCAAGCCCCACACAAGGTCAACTCAGGCAAATCCTCTGCTGCTTCTGAATGCAACATTTTACATCATGACTGCCACGAAAATAGTAAATTATTTTCCAAAAACATAAATAAATACGTAAGAAATAGGAACCTGCGCTGTCATTCAATAAGAACATGGCTGATCTACTCCACGGCTCAACTCAACTGTCCAGCTAACCCCTTGCATCCCTAAACTCGCTGAAATGTCACAAATACAATCAGTGACCCAACTTCCATAACTCTCGAAGTTCGGAAATTCAAGCCATTCACTACCTTTTGAAAGAAGACATTTCTTTACATTTCAGTTTGAAATCGATATTCCTTATTCTTTTCCTACATCCCTAAATTCGAGACTCTGTCCTGGTGTGGAATCACATTCTCAACACCGACGTTGTCAAGCCCTCTCTGTATCTTGTCTGTTTCAGTAATGACACCCTCATTCATTTAAACTACAACGAATAATCGCCTCAGCGTTTTTGATGTATTCAATAGTTCAATCCTTTCATCCCAGGAACCAGTCTAATGAACCAACATTTCTGCATCAACTTGCTGACGTTATGTTTCATACGCAGAAATACGCCACTCCGTTGTAATGCTCCTTGTTTGGGAGTCTTCTCCATTTAATAACCATCTGACTTTTGGTTGTCAGTGTCATCCTCAAACTAGAATATATATTGCACTCAGCTCCCGCTGTCAGGAACTGAGTGCAGCTCTTGCCATCGGACTGATATTTGTGGTAGTCCAGTAGATACATTTTTCTCATAAAGATTCAATGAATCCAGACTTTCCGATTTTTTAAATGTTTACCAAGTGTCATCCCAAGCTAATGCATTATCCATCATTTTGTGATACCTTGTGGAAAATCTCTGGAAAGCTCATGTCTACCAGTACCCCTTTATCAAGGCCACTTATTGCATTCTCATGGATTTCCAGAAAAACTTTGCATGATTTTACAGGCAAAATGTAATTCGCCTTAAACAGGACCATGCTGACTCTGTATGAAGCTTTTCTAAATGCTCTACAGTGCCTTCCTTAATAACAGACTCTTACAGATTCCCAGCAATAATGGTTAGGCTAAGTGGTTCCTGCTTTCAGTCTCACTCGTTTCTTGAAGACAGGCGCCACATTGGAGGGTCTCCAGTTTCACTGGGTCACTCCTTTAATCTAGAGAGTTATGGAGTATTTCACACAGTGCCACCAGCCACTCTGTGACCATTTCTCTTAAAATCAGCTATGAATTGTTGATGATCTGTTTACCCTTGGCCTTATCTGTTTGAGTATTTTCTTGTTCCTTCTGTAAGACACAGCTCAAGATCTTCCCTCCCATTACCATTTTGTTTGTACCATAGAAATATTTACTGCACCTTCCCCTGTGAGGAACGATGTAAAATACTGGTGTAAATTATCTGTCTGTTCCCTGCATCCAGTTCCCAAGTCACACCCTACAAATATCCTCAATATACTTTCCTGACTTTCTTTCTACCAAAGATCACACACACACACCTCTTTAAATCTTCTTCCATAGATGCAAAAGCTCGTGCTGCTTGTTTTTCTATTTCCCGCCAATTTGCTTACATCACATCTTTTCTTCCCTTTTCTTCACTTTCTATATTCATACAGTCATATCGCATACAAACACAATCTTTGGTCCAACTTGTCCATGACGGCCAGGTTTTTAAAACTAAATTATTCCCATCTTCTTGCATTTGGCCCATATGCCTTTAAACGATCCCCATTCATATGTTTGTCCAAATGTCTTTTAAATGTTGGAGCTGTACTTGCATCTGCCAGTCTTCCTCTGGCAGTTCATTCCATAAACACGTCACCCTCTGCGTAAACAAAAAGTTTCCTCTTCCTCCCTTTTAAATCTTCCCTCTTCCATCATAAACCAATGGCTCTATGATTTAATTTTCCTATCCTTGGCTTTTCAACCTGCCCAAGCCTCCCCTGATTTTGTAAATTTCTATGTCACCCCTATGTCTTACTAGTGCCAATAAGCCGTCCAGCACCTGAATTCCTTTGTCTGATGACGGTGATCTCTACAGTGAAAGTGTATCTCTGGCCAGATCCATGTAATACCACATGTTCAACATTCTCCCTCTTGGCCTCCCTATGACCTTATGTGGTTGTGTCTTCTTTATCTTACATTCAATAGAGAGAACCCCTTTCCCCCATTCACATCTTAATTTGAACTCATTTTATATCATCTTCTCGTTCACCACAGCTAAAAGCCTGTTTATCTTTTGCCACACCCTCTTTTCCCTGTCACCTACCCCCCACCTCTGGCAAGGGACTAAAATGCCCAGTTTCCAATCCTTTTCAGTTCTGAAGAAGTGTCACACTGGACTTGAAATGCTAACTCTGTTTCTCTGTCTCTGCAGATGCTGTCAGACCTGCTGAGTTTCTCCAGAAATGAATATGCACAGCACAAATTTTCAATGAAACAAATAATTATGAATACTTGAAATAAAAATGCACAAATTGCTGTTAAAAATGGGAGCTTGTCGAAAGGTCACTGGACCCAAAAGGTGAACTCAGCTTTCACTTCACAAGATGCAGCAAAACCTGCTTAGTTTCTTCAGCAATTTCTGCTTTTGAACATTTTCCAAAGACGTGTGTCAAATCTCCTCAAAAGCCCTGTCCAGCACAGAGCACTGTACATTGCGAAGTGAACAAAAACGCAAAGTGCACAAGTTCATTGGCTCTGAAACGACATTACTCTGGCATCATTGACACGACCGAGGTCTTAATCATGGTCAGGGAGAAAAACAGCGGAAAAACCATTCATTTCAAACACAGAAGATATTATGACAGGACAGAAAATGATTCAGATTAATATGTTAAAGTATCTGAGTAACGTAACAAGTATTCAGATGCGTGACATCAGGGAGAGACACTCAGCAGAATGAGAATATGAAACTACAAGTGTTTGCACAGCAGAAACCAGTTTAGGTCACTGACTACAGGTCTGATGGGTGAATGGGTCTCGGTGTGAACTGGGGGAAAGTCTGTCGAATTGATTTGCAGATATTGCAGCTCACACTGGGTTATCTTGTGATGCTGTAGATCACAGCAGCAGCCGCAGCAGAATTGCATTCAATCACAATCCATAACTTTTCCCCCAGGATAATCCATCACTCTACCATTATCATCAAGCCGTGTGATGGTTCAGTGCCGAGTTTGGGTGAACATGCCAGAGTCAGAACCATTTGTATCTAAACCTGTTGACAACCCACTAAAGCTACCACACTTGACTGGTTTCATTCCAAACAGCAGAACTACCATCTGGTTGAGAGGGGGAAATGATCCCAAGAAAAACAGATAAGATCTAAACTCTGCAGACAAGCCACATCCAGTCATCATTGTCGATGGATTAATAAACAACCTACAGGAGGAGATAACTCCACAAATATCCCCAGCCCTGTACATCAGTGTAAAAGATGAAGATGTAGTATCTGCACCATCCTGAGCCAGAAGTGTTGAGTCGATAATCCACCTCACCCTCCTCATGATGCCCACAGAATCACAGATGCCAGTCTTCAACCAATTCGATTCGCTGCACGTGGCATGAAGAAACAGCTGAACACATTAGATATGATAACGGCAATGGACCCGGACACCATTCCTGCAATAGAAATGAAGATTGTACTGCACAACAAGCCGTGTCGCTGGGGAAGCTGTTTCAATCCAGCTCCAACTCTGACATCAGTCTGGCCACGTGGAGAGTTCCTCAACTATATCCAGTCCCATAACAAGGGAATGACTACAGTCTGACCATTTACCACGCCTTCAGTGCCGTCGCGATTATCACATTGGTGGGAGTTGTTTTTGACAGAGCTGTCATACAGCACAGAAATAATGTGCTCAGTGTGGTTTCCGATAGGTCCCCATGTAGAGATGGTGCTGTTGTGCAAATGTGACTGGATTACTGATCCAGACCGGGATAATGCTCTGGCAGCTGGTGGAAGTTAAAAACAATTAACAAAATATCAAAACATAAAATCTGGAGCCAGCAATATTGACCTTGAATCTAACATCCATTGTAAACATCTGTCCCTTCCCCAATGTACTTTCAGGAAGTGAATCTCCCGTGCTTCCTGGTCTGGCCTACAAGTGTCTCCAGACACACAGACATGAGATAGACTCTACAATGGTCTCTGAAATGAAGGGCTCTGGCCCGAAACGTCGAATTTCCTGTTCCTTGGATGCTGCCTAACCTGCTGTGCTTTAACCAGCAACACATTTTCAGCTCTGATCTCCAGCATCTGCAGACCTCACTTTTTACTCTGAAACGGCCAAGCAAGACACACAATTGTGTCAAATTACTGTGAGTTCTTAAAGGATAAAACCAGAAAGAACACCGGCAACGAGCTTTGGAAAAGGGAACGGGAAACACAGTCCTTTCAACCAGACAGATGCTGCCTTCCTAATGTTTAAGAGCTTGTGACACCAATGACAGAGCTTTCCCGCACACTGCACAGAAACATCAGGAAGGGAGCAGGGTAGTAGACAGTTTTAGCTTTCCCTGTTCTAGCTCATGGAGACAAGTTCACTTTTATAACCCGAGTCAATACATTCTTCAGAAACTCATCAATTCCTATCTTATGCTGCTCAATGATTGACTGTCCATCCCATACAATCAAAGAAGCACTGACTCTGTACTGCCATAAATACAGCACGATCTACATTAGTCCCACTTTCTGATACAAGGCCCATACCATGTATGTTATGGCACTTCAAGGTCTCGACCTTGTATTTATTAATGGATGTGAGGTTACCTGTGCCAACTGCCCTCTCAGGAAGTGCATTCCTGACCCCAAGCACCCTCTGGATGAAAACCAATCCTTAAATCCTGACAAAACATCAAACCCTTTACTTAAACTGGTACTCCCTTGTTCTTAGCCCTTTGACTGAATGGAACAGCTGCTGTCTATCCATCCTGTCCATGCTGCCAGTAATCTTATCCTTCTGAAGCACGTCCCTCTCAGCCTTCAATGCTTCAAAGTAAACAACCCGAGCTGATCTACTCCATCCAAGGGAACATCCTGGTAAATCTCCAGTGCGCCCTCTCCAGTGCAATCACATACTTCCTGTAATGTGACTCCCAGAACTATACATGATATTCCATTTTGCCTAACCAAAGTTCCACATAGCTCTTATAATCTGTGCCTCCATGAATAAAGGCTATGTTTATGGTCGCTATGCTTTGTCAACATGGGCATTAATCTGTTTAATCATATTCAGGAATATGTGGAGAAGCACCATCTGAGCTTCCTAGTGTGCTGCTATTTATTGAGTCCTCCCCTGTCTGGTTCCTTCTTCCAAAGTACATCACCTCATATTTATCAGGATTACATTCCACCAGCCATTGATCCACCCATCTGATCATTCCATCTGTATCTTTCTGCAATATAAGGGCTTCCTCCTCACTGCCAACCAAGCAGCCAAACTTTGTGTCAATCGCAAACTGGTTTATCACATTCACCCCAAACCCCTCCATATTCACACCTGCATCATTTATGAATACTACAACTAATAAAAATCACACAACATCAGGTTATAATCCAACAGTTTTATTCAGATGCACTAGCTTTCACAGCACTGCTTCTTCATCACGTGATTATGCTCTTCGAAAGATCGTGCCTCCAAATAAACTGTTGGACTATCATCTAGTGTTCTGTAATGTTTAAACTTTGCGCAAGCCAGTCCAGCACTGGCATCTCCGAATCACAAATAATATGGGACACAGCACTGATCTCTGTGGTACACGAGTGGATACTCGTTTCCAATCAAACAAACAGACTTCTACCAGCAGACCTTCTGTCTCCTACCACTAAGTTGATTTTGATACAACTTGGCAAGTCACTAATGAGTCCTACCTGTTCCCTGGTTATTCTGTTCCACTTGACGTACCAATAGAATATCTGGGAATTCTCCCTAATCTTGCCCTGCCAGCAGGGTTCCATGTCGCTGTGTTCGTCAGTCCCCTTCAAATGAAGAATTGTCTTCTTATTGCAGTCTGAAATGGTCTATCCTTTACCTGCTATTATTTGCCTTATATGTAGAGTAGGGAGCCAGAGAAAAATCCTGTTTATTTCCACCTTGTCATATATTGCGTGACTTTTCTAAATTTCACTATGATCACTTCTCAATCTTTGAAACTCGAAAGAACACAGGCCGAGTTTCCACATCAGGCAATCTCACCATCTGAGGGATTAATCTGGAGAATGTCCATTGCACATCCTCCGTGGTCAGTATATCCTTTCTCAGATTGGGTCACCAGCACTGGACTCAATACTCTATGTACAGTTTCACTATCAAGCTGTGAAACTGCTTCAACATGACCTTCAGACTATGTTCCAATTCTCTTAAATGAAGGCAAACCTGACTTTAACTTTCCACTTCGATATCTTCCTCCAATTACCGTTCACATTACTTTATTTATAAATTCACTGCATGAGTTCTTATAAAACAGCCTTCTGAAAATCGAAATATGCCTTTTCTATGTTGCAATAAGCAAGTTTAAATCATTCTGAAGTTTGTCAAAGATGAAGACTCTGTCAGACTCTGTCAGTGTATACTGATTCTCTCCAATGTTGCTGTTAATTTCTAAATATCGAATTTCTAAATATCATCTTACGTAATAGATTCCATCGGTTTCCCTACAGATGTCAAGTTAATTTGTCTGCAGTTCTCCACGCTATCTCTTCTTCCCTTTGCAGATACTTGAATCCCTTCCATTCATCTACAATGCTTGGAACACATTTATTAACTTCCAGCCTCTGCAGAATGTTCAGGAAAATAAAACAGTCATCGACAGCACAATTAATGCGTCTTGCTGATTTATTTCTAATATTTTGATCCGAAGTACAACTGGCTCATCAGACTTAGCAATGCTCAATCCAGCTACAATACTACTATGCTAGCCTTCAACTACTACCTTGCTACTGATATGAATTGACTTTATGTCTTTAATTCCACAAGTTCCATATGTTCATTTGGTATTTCTCAGCGACTTTCTGGATCTTCCTCCGTGATTACAGATGCAAAGTAACTGGTTACTTGCTTGGTCATTTCCCTGTTCTCCACAATAACCTCTCCTCTCCCGATTACAACATTCCACATTTGACCTTACTTTTATTTTGTTTTCTTTGCAATACAGATTGTAGATTTATGTAGTCTTTGTGTTCTTCTTTCACAGAATCTTTAAAAGACCACAGTGTGGAAAAGGCCCTTGGGCACAACAAGTCCACCCTCCCCTCCGAAGAGTAACCATCCAGATCCATTCCCGTCCGATTCTGCATTTTGTGGACTGATGCAACTAATCTACACATCACTGAACACTTTGAGCAAATAAGCACGGCCAATTCACCTAACCTGTAAATCTTTGCACTGTGGGACGAAACCCACACAGACACAGGGAGAATATGCAAACTCCACACAAACAAATTTCTGAGAATTCTCCCGTTACCACAATGTCTAAAATTCTTCTGAACTCACTTCCTATGATTAATATATAATCTTTAATTTATTATGTTTGCCTTCATTAAGTCACTTGCACTTTCTTTTGTGACTCTACCGTAAAGAAAAAGACATATTTTTCAGACATTGCAGTATTTCTGTAGATCTCCTGGTCCTGACCAGGTGTATCGAAGGACACAGAAATAGGCGAGAGAAAATATTGCAGGGCTCCTGGCTGATCTTTTTGCATTATCGCTGGCCACGGGGGAGGTCCCGGAAGACTAGAGGATAGTGAACGTTTTGCCCTTGTTCAAGCAGGGCTGTGAAGAAGAACCTGTGAACTATAGACCAATTAACTTAACAAATGTGACATGTAAGTTCCTTAAGAAGGTTCTGAGAAATAAGATATACATGCATTTGAAAAGACACGGTTTCCTAAGGAGCAGTCAGCACTGCTTTGTGCATAGGATATCATGGCTCACAATTCTTTACCGTTCTTTTGAGGAAGTGACCTGGAATGTTGATGAGGGTAGGGTGGTAGACGTAGTCTATCTAGATTTCAGAAAGGCTTTTGATAAGGTTCCACATGATAGGCTGCTCTGAAAGTTTCGATAGCATGGAATCCAGGGGGATCTGGCAAATTGAACACTCAATGGGCTTGATGGTGGAAAGCAGAGGCTAATACTGGAAGGATGCTTGTTGGACTTTAGGCCTGTGATTAGTAGAGTGTCTCAGGTGTCGGTGATGGGCCTATTACTGTTTGTTATCTATATTAATGATTTGGATAAGAATGTGCAAAGCATGATTCGTTATTAGGCTGATGACAAAAACTAGGCAGTACTGTGAACACTGAGAAAGGTTATCAGAAATTGCAGCAGGACGTTTATCAGCTGGGGAAGTGGGCCGAGAAATGGCAAATGGAGATTAATATATGTGGGGTGTTGCATTTTGGAAAGTCAAATCCAGGTTGGCGTTTCGTGGTGAATGTTAGACCCTGAAGGAGTATAGAGGAGCAGAGGTCCGTGGTTCTCTGAAAGTAGATGCACGTAGACAGGGCAGTGAAAAAGGCTTTTGGCACACTGGCCTTCATCAGTCAGGGCATTGAGTACAGAAGTTGGCGAATTATATTGCAGTTGTACAGTCCGCTGGTGAGGCATGCACTTGGAGTATTGTGTTCGGTTTTGTTCACTTTGCCATAGGAAGGATGTGATTAAACTGGAAAGAGGACTGAAGAAATTTACAAGGATGTTGCCAGTCCTCAACGGTCTGAGTTGTAGGGAGAGTTTGGACTGGCCAGAACATTTTCCTTTGAGTGTAAGAAAATGAGGGGAAATCGTACAGAAAAGTATAAAATAATGGGATGCATGGATAAGCTGAATGCACTCATTCTTTTTCCCAGTTTTGGGATTCAAGGTCGAGAGGGCATCAGGTTAGAAGTGAAAGAATAAAAAGGATCCTGAGCGCCAACTTTTTTTAGGCAAAGGTTGGTACACATACGGAATTTGCAGACAGCGGTTTTGTTGTAGTACGTACATTAACAACGTTCAAAAGGCTTTTAGACAAATACGCAGATAGGAAAGATTTAGAAGAATAAGGGGCAAGGGCAGGGAAATGGAATTAGCAGGAACGATATTTTGATCGGCACGGACCACTTTGGTCCAATGGGTCTGTGTCCATGCTGCAGGGCTCCAAAATTCTATGACTCTAACAACCATTGCGTATCTACCACTTCATGCTCAAACATTATATATTGTATGCAGGCGCCGTGTAAAATACAACATATTAACGTCTCTATTCCTCAGTACAAGGTTACTAATGAGTCCTTCTGACCACACAACACCATATCCAAAATAACCTGCTCTCCTGTTTGAGTTACAACATAGTCTTCAACCAACCTGTTATACGCTTATAGAATTTATTTTTCACAACATTAGCAGTCACTTAGTTAACACAGTTTAGATGCAATTTGTGATCATGCAATATTACTGCAGCACCCACAATATTTGCATCTCTAATTTCCAGAGCATACAATGCATAGAATTTGCACGAGAGCATTGGTTTAGATACATAATACACCAATGCTTGTTTCTCCTTCCTATTTGTAAGTTCCACCCAAACTGATTCTGTGGAATCTGAGGGACAGGGTCTATGGCGTTATTACTGATAGACTTGGACAAGACATTCGGGAGGGTCACCTCGATGCTGACATGATCTGAAGAAAGGACCAGCATCACAGGACAAGCATCAATATCCTCCCAACTCTGTCAGGTTAACTGTTACCGTACTCTCTCTGCTCCCTTTCACTCACTACCTGTTATAGCACTACCCCCTAACAAGGCTCACACTCAATCTCCAAATAAGGCTCACGCACTACCACTCTCACTATTGAATTCAGCATCTTTCCCCCCCCCCTCCCCCCCCCCGTGCGCTCTCTCTCCCTTCATTATACTCCCAACACCAATAACATTGCATGGATACAACACTGTGGACTGACTCCCTCCGGACACCTCACCGTTCCCGTTCCCCCTCCCTCTCCACCTACACCAGCAATAACAACAGGGCCACTGACCCCCACTATCACTCCCTCTTCCTTTCTCCCATTCCAGGAGAAACGGACTGTAATAGGAGAGAAAGGGCCAAGCCAGATGGTGGAGCACCCGATATCTGATCCCTCACCACCATCTCCGCCCCCCCCACCACCCCGTCATGTAGGGAGCACCTTGGCATGAGCCGGAGTGGACCGGAACGTGTTGTATGGAGATTCCGTGACATCTATGTCCCTCCTACTGAGTAAAAAACAATGTTCAGTGAAGGCCAATTCGCATTTTAACCGCTCTGACTGTTCTCACAATTTTCTCCCTCCCAAAACAACAAATATCTCATTTCAGAGAGATACAGACACAAAAATATTCACAGACATATGTAAACACGCTAATATACTGACACTCACAGTACATACACGGAGGTAGAACCGCACACAGGTAGTGGCATACGGAGACATAGACAGTCACACACAAATAGACACAAGCTTAAATAAAACGCACAGGCTAATACACAGATGAACGGATGTCAGTACATAAATACACAAACACACAGACCCATGAACGAACACACACAAGTGCACATACAGAGACACAGATACTTGTGCTTATAACACAGACATAGGTAGGTTTTTGATAACTAAGCATGCCAAGAGTAACGGAGAGTAGTCAGGAGAATGATGCTGAGAAATCTCTAAGCCAGTATTAAATGACATTCAGAGTCGATGGGCCGAATGTCCTAATATTGCGTTTTTAATGCTCGTGTGGTGTCATGCTACCAGTTATTCTCTTCCTGGGACAGGAGCACAGAATCAGTTTAATACATATTCGATTGAAAAGAGTCAGTGGTACTATTGGACAGGTTTAGATGGCTGAATGATTTATCTCTAAGCCTAATTTTTCTGTCCTTGTGTTTCAAAAGAGGTGGCGATTTCATGTTAGGTTAACACAGTTTAAAATAATGGGCCCCACACTGAAATAAGGTTGCCCATTTCACTTTAGTATTGTTCTACCTGTAGGGTCCTCATCCTCAGGGAGCGGTGAAGACTAGGTTTTTGAAGATATTCAAGGCTGAGCTCGACTGATCTTTGCTGGACAGGAGAGTCAATATTCATTGGGAACAGACAGGAGACGGATGGTCAAACACAATCAGCTCAGCCATGAGCATTCTGACTGGTGGCACCGAATAGCCAACTGCTAGCCCTACCCCACGTGTTGTTCCCTCGATCCACCCTCGATGCTGTTACAGGGAAATACTGCTGCCACTACCCCATGTATTGTGCCCTCCATCCACCCGTCGAAGCTGGGACAGAGATAGGTGACCACCTCATTCAGCCAGTCTTTATCGTTACCATGAGACTGGAGGAGACCATTCTGCCTCTTTAACGAGTTACAGAGAAAAATGAAACGAATCATTTTAGCTCATTGAGTACATTTTACTGCACAGCAGGCCATTTAAACTGCCTGAACTGCTACACAGGAAGCGGTTGCTTACAGTCAATAGAGAGAAGATGTAAATGCTTATTTTCACATTACAAAGCTGTAACTGGTGGAGCGCCTCAGAGATCACTGTGGAATCATCAACGATCAATATCTGCATCAAAGATCTGGAGGAAGGGACTGCATATATCAATGCCCAATTAGCTTAAACACCAAGCTGGTCGTCCAATATGTTGTCAAATGGAGGTCGTGTGTCATCAATGTGATAAAGGCAATGGGAAGTTAGTGAGCAAACCTTCAGCAGATGTAGCATAATGTGAGTTGTCAATTCTGGATGGAAGGATAAGACAATGTTAAACAATTTAAATTCAGAGAGAATAGAGAACTCTGTGATACAGACGGTATTCATGATCCTGGTACATGAATCATATGTAGTTAGTCTGCACTTGCAGTAAGTGATTTGAAGCTAAGTGGAATGATCGTGTTTCTGTCAAAGGGTACTAGATTTAATCAGGAATGTTTTACTACATCTGTACCGGTAAAAGTGAGGAGTGCAGATCCTGGAGATCACAGTCGAACAGTGTGAGTCTGGAAAAGCACGGCCAATCAGGCAGCATCAGAGCAGCAGGAGAATTGACGTCACGGGTATAAGTCCTTCATCAGGAATGTGCCGTAAACATCGAGTTTCCTGTTCGTTTGGTGATGCCTGACCTGTTGTTATTTTCCAGAATCACATTTTTCGAGTCTACATCTGTACGAGCATTGTTAAAACCATATATGACATTTTATGTGCAGTTTTGATCCCTTAACCTAAAAACAAGAAAATTGTTTTAGAAGCTTATCAACAATGTTTTGTTAAAATTTTCCTGGAGTGAAGGCCTTTTGTTCTGAAACATTATCAGTTTTGGTCTTAGATGAGAAATCTTTTTGAAGCATACACAATATTGAGAAAAATCAGCTGGATACATATGTTCTCTTCTCAGGGACACTAAAACTATGGAATAAATGTTAAGAATAAAATGTATTGATTTTCGCACAGATAGTTTGAAGACGTCAAACAATTTTCAAAAATTAACCATATGCATACCTACATATCATCAAATTATAAAGCAGGAATTTTCTTTTTTTGCAAACGAAAGGCACTGTGTATAACAACAGCAATGATGCACTTCCATATCGTCCGTTATTATCCATTCCAGAAAATGTTCACAACGATCGCACACAGTCCAGTTTGGTGTTCAGTTGGCATGATTGCATGTTTCAACACAGAAAGGGAGAACAATGTTCCCAGCTGGAGAAGCAGCTACCGATTGATCCCTCTCATTTATTGTGTTCCACCTGACAACAGTAATGCCCTGACTCATCGCTACCTGATGAGTCGTGGAGAATTCCTCTTGAATGATTCATTGGAATCTCCCTACAGTGTGAAGCAAAGTGAATTCAGCTAAATCCAACTATTCTGGGGAGAAATCGCATTGCAAGCAGCTTGTCTGAGCAGAATGGGCGGCAATGTGCCTCTGTGGTTAGCACTGCTGCCTCACAGCTCCAGGGTTCCAGGTTTGATTCCAGCCTCGGGCGACTGCCTGTGTGGAGTTTGCATATTTTCCCGGTGTCTGCGTTGGTTTCCTCCAAGTGCTCGGATTTCCTCCCACAGGTCCAAAAATGTGCAGGTCAGGTGAATTAGCCATGCTAAATTGCCTATAGTGATAGGTGCATGAGCCAGAAGGAAATGGGACTGGTTAGGTTACTCGTCGGAGGTTTGGTGTGGACTTGTTGGGCCGAAGGGCCTGTTTCCACACTGTAGTTAATCTAATGACTTCAGAGGACGGAATAAGATTCGGGACAGTCTATCATCTATCCATTTGTCATGAGTTCAACTATTATGACACTCTGGAAAGCTTTCATTTTTCTATTTTGTCTTGAGATGTGAGTGTGTGGTGTGTGTGTGTGCGTGTGCGTGTGTGTGTGTGTGTGTGCGTGTGTGTGTGTATGTGTTTGACATTTTTCTAGAGGATGATCCAGGCTGACATTTATATCATTAGCCATATCAACAAACTTTGAAATTTGTTGTAAACAGTGGAGCAGTCTAACTACAAAAAGAAACACTGACCCTGCAACATTGATTGGAGCACGAATGACAAATTCTAAAAGGGCTGTTCAAGTGGGAGTCCCCTACCCCAGAAGTTTGTGGTGCCTGGATGTTTACATTTATTCAAAGTTGTGTCTGTTAAATATTTGATAGACAAGTGAATGTAGGAAAAAGGTGCACGTACAGAAGAAGTACTGCTGAGACCACAATCAGATCAGTTACGATCTTAGTGCGTGGCAGAGCAAAGACAATGTGCCTAATGGCCCACTCGTACTCCTCACTCTGTTGTTCCTATATTCCATTCAGCCCCTCATAGCTCCTGTACAGTTGCAGATGCAGGCCACTCGCTCGAAATACCTGATCCACAGTAAGACGGGATCTTCTTCTGTCCCTCACAATTGTCACACACAGTTTGGCGTGGGTTGAAAAACGTTTATTCAAAACCCAGGCTGCTCAAAAGAAGCCTCTGATCTATTGAAAGAGTGTCTCCTCTCTGCAACTTGTACTTCGTTTGTTGGTCATGGTGCAGACCCAGATTCACTGTGAACACAGTCCCCATACCTTACCCAGAGATGACTCATAAAATGCTTTGCTTTGTCAAACTGCAAAATCCAATAACGGAATGTTCAGGAAAATTGCATCCATTAACTTTCTAATTACAGAATATGAGAACATAAGGATCAGGATCGGATGGTAATTCGGATGGTCAGGCCTGCCATGCCATTGTATAAGATTATGGATGATCCAGTGTTATCAACTCTGCTTTATTTCCAAATTCTTCACACCCCTAAATTGTATGTCAGGTCAAAACCCACCTACCTCATCTGTAAATACTTTCAGTGATATAGCTCCCGGAACTCTCTTGACCAGATAATTTCTGACATTCACTATTCTCTGTGAGAAAGTTACACGCCCCAAACATACACAATAACCTATTTGTATGTTCAAAAGGGGTGAACACAGCAGCTCATGTAAGAGTGACCGACCCTGATATCAAGGCCGGAGTTGACTCCGGATGGTATCAAGAAACGTTGACTGCATTAAATTTAATAGGAATCAGCCACAATCTCTCCACTGGAGGGTCAGAAGACAATGGATCAGGATCTGTGAACATTTGATTGGAATCAAGGGTTTTTTACTACCTTTCTCGGCCTTGGATATCATTAACATCACTGATCGAAAATATCCTTTGGATTACTCAAGGTGGTTCCTGTCCCATCCTCGCTATAGTTAGTGTTCCTAGTAAGTCATTCTCTTTGTGTATTAAACCATTCAGCCCAATCCAATCTGCTCAAACATCAGTCAAAGCTGATAAATTTCTCAAACCCATTCTCCCCGTAACCCTTGATCCTCTTTCAGTCGAAAACCTATCATACGCAGTCTTAAATATACTCAATGACTTGGCCTCCACAGCCTTCTGTGACAGTGAATTCCATAGACTCACAATGCTCTGTCTGAAGAAGTTATTCGTTATCTCTGTTCTAAAAGGTATTCGCTGTGGTCGATGGCTGTGCCTCGGATCCTAGTCTTACCTACTCATGGACACATTTTACAAAAATCCACTCTATCCAGGTCATTCAGTATTCTGTAAGTTTGAATTAGATTCCCCCTCATCCTTCTAAACCCCATCGAGTATCGAACCAGGCCCTCAAACGTTCCTCGTATGTTAAGCTTTTCATTCCTGGGACCAATCCAGTGAACCTCCTCTGAACACGCTCCAGGGACAGTACATATCTGCTGAGATATAGGACCCAAATCTGAATGTGGCCTGACCAGAGCGTTTTAGTACCTTATAAGTACTCCCCATCTTTAACTTCAATTCCTCTCGAAATAAATCCCTTCATTGTATTTATCTTCTTAACTACTGACTCAACGTGCAAGTTTACCGTGAGAGAAGCCTGGACTAGGATTCCCAAGTCTCTTTGCATTTCAGACATCCGAACTTTCTCCCAATTTAGAAAATAGCCTTTGCCTCTATTCTTCATACCAAAGTGCATGACTTCATACTAGCACATGTTTTACTCCGTCTGCCACTGCTTTGCCCATCTCCTAACCTGTACAAGTCCTTCTGCAGCTTCTTTGCCTCCTGCGTGCTAACTGTCCCTCTAGATATCTTTATAATGTCTGCAAACTTAGCCGGAATGGCCTCCGTTCCATATCTAGATCATGAATGTACAATGTGAAAAGTTGTCTGAACACTGAGTCTTGCAGGATACATTTTGCCACAGGTTGCCATCATGGGAAGGACCATTTTATCCACACTACCTGCTTTTTGCCAAATAGCCAAACTTCAATCCAAGCTAGCCCTTTGCCTCTGTCACCATGGGCCCTTATCTTAATCAATAGTATTCTGTGTGACACTCACCAAAAGCCTTCTTGTTGTCCGGGTAAGATATCCATTGGCGCTCCTGGGTCGAAGCTGATCGTTACTTTCTCAAAAGGTTCAAGCAGATGCGTCAGGCATGACCTCCCTTTGATGATACCATGCTGACTGTGCCCTATATTTCTATACACCTCCAAATATTCAAAAATATTATCCTTCCCAATCGGTTCCAGGATCTTACCCACGACTGAGGTTAGGCAATTTGGTCTGTAATTTTCCGTCTTCTGCCTTATTCCCTTTGTAAACAGGGATTTTTCATTAGCGTTATTTCAGTCCTCTGGGAGATTCCCTATTTCTAATAATTCCTGAAAGATCAACACTAATGCCTCCACTACCTCTGTGCTTTCTAGCTTTGAACTCTGTGGTGTAGTCAATCTGGTCCAGGTGATTTATCCACCTTCAGCCCATTTAGCTTTTCTACCCTGTTTGCCTTGGCGATGGGTGACATACTGAGCTTTGCTCCTTCACATTCTTGAACGATTCGGAAATTATTCGTGTCCTCGGCCATTTCGTTGTTCTCCACTACTGTCTGTCCTGTGCCATGAAACAGCAGCCCAATCACCACTTTTGTCTCGCCTTTTCCCTTTTTATATATAAAGAAAATCTTCCAACTTTCTTTGATTTAAGTGGCAAGCATATCCTCATATTTAATCTCCTCCCTCCATATTTATTATTTTATTGTCCTCTGTTGGTCTTTGTGAGCTTCCAAGTCGTCTGGTTTTCCTCTGCCCTTCGTCACATTATACGCTTGCCCTTCTGTCCCTGACTTCCTACACAAACACCTGTTGAAGCAGCCGTACTCTGAAAGCTAGTGTGCTTCCAATTAAACCTGTTGGACTATAACCTGGTATTGTGTGATTTGTAACCTAACCAGCCATGGTTGCTTCATCCTCCCCTACACCATCCTTCTTTTTCTCTCGGGAAGAATCTCTGTTGTGTCTCCTGAATTACTCGCAGATATTCCTGCCATTGTTGTTCTACTGTTTTTCATGTTAGCCCCATTCCAGACAATTCTACCAATCTCCTCCCTCATGCCCCTGTAGTTGGCTTCATACAGCTGAAATACCATTACCTCTCATTCTATCTTTTCCCTCTCAAATTGCAGAATAAAGTCAATCATATCATGATTACCGCTTCCTTCTTGTTCTTCGTTTAAGTTCTCTAAAACAGTGTGCCTCATTGCACAACACTAAATCCAGTATTGCCCTGTGCCTGAGTGGGCTCCACCACAAGCTGCTCCAAAAAGCCCTATGGAAGATATTGCACAAATTATTTCTCCTGCAATCCACTAATAGCCTTATTTTCCCAGTCCACCCGTGTATGGAAATCTCCATGACCACTGTACTTTGCCTTTTCTACGCATCTTTTCTATCTCCTGGTGTATATATACAGGTCCTGACTACTTTTTCGAATCCTGAACATCACGCCATCTAGAACATAGAATATAGAACATTACAGCACAGAACAGGACCTTCTGCCCACGATCATGTGTCGACCATTGATCCTCATGCATGCACCCTCAAATTTCTGTGACCACATGCATGTCCATCAGTCCTTAAATGTCTCTAATGACCTCGGTTCAAAAACTGCTGCTGGCAACGCACTCCATGCTCTCACAACTCTATGTGGAAATAACCGGCCTCTGACATCCCCTCTATACTTTTCTCCAACCAGCTTAAAACCATGACCCCTCGTGTTAGCCATTTCTTCATTGGGAAATGGTCTCTCGCTACCGCCTATATCTATGCCTCTCATTATCTTGTATATCTCAATTAGGTCCCCTCTCCTCCTCCTTTTCTCCAATGAAAAAAGTCCGAACTCAGTCAACCTCTCTTCATAAGATAAACCCTCCAGTCCAGACAGCATCCTGCTAAACCTCCTCTGAACCCGCTCCAAAGCCTCCACATCTTTCCTGTAATAGGGCGACCAGAACTGGATGCAATATTCCAAGTGTGGTCTTACCAAAGTTTTACAAAGTTGCAACAAGATCGCACGATTCTTAAACTCAATCCCCCTGTTAATGAAAGCCAAAACACCATATGATTTCGTAACAACCCTGTCCCCTTGCAAGGCCATTTTAAGGGATCAATGTACCTGCACACCAAGATCCCTCTGTTCCTCCACACTGCCAAGAATCCTATACTTTATCCTGTATTCAGCTTTCAAATTCGACCTTCCAAAATGCATCACTTCGCATTTATCCAGGTTGAACTCCATCTGCCACCTCTCAGCCCTTCTCTGCATCCTGTCAATGTCCCGTTGCAGCCGAAAACAGCCCTCTCTATACTGTCATCGACACCTCCAACCTTTGCTCTGCAATCTTGCTGACCCATCCTTCAATCTCCTCATCCAAGTCATTAATAATAATTACAAACAGTAGAGGCCCTAGGACAGAGCCTTGTGGAACACCACTCACCACTGACTTCCAGGCAGAATATTTTCCTTCTACTACCACACGCTGTCTTCTGTTGGCCAGACAATTCTGTATCCAGACAGCTAACTTCACCTGTATCCCATCCTCCTGACCTTCTGAATGAGCCTACCATGGGGGACCTTATCAAATGCCTTGCTGAAGTCCATATACACCACATCCACTGCTCGACCCTCATCAACATTTCTATTCACATCCTCAAAGAACTCGATAAGATTCGTGAGGCATGACCTTCCCCACACAAAACCATGTTGACTGCAATTAATCAAGGCATGCTCTTCCAGATGGTCATAAATCCTATCCCTCGGAATCCTTTCTAACACCTTGCAGACGACAGACGTGAGACTTACTGGTCTGTAATTGTCGGGATGTCCCTATTTCCTTCCTTGAAGAGAGGAATTACATTTGCCTTTCTCCTGTCTTCAGGTACGACTCAGTGGAGAGTGAGGATGCAAAAATCTTTGCAAGTGGCGAAGCAATCGCATTTCTCATTTCCCAAAGCAGCCGAGGACAAATCTGGTCAGGGCTTGGCGACTTATCAATCTTAATGTTTGACAACATTTTCAGAACATCAGCTTCCTCCATCTCTATCCATTCCAGCATGCACACCTGCTCTTCAAAGGTTTCATGAAACATCTATATTTCTTCTTTCAACCTTTGCGGATACTCAATTTTACCCACACCGATTTTGTGCCATCTGACCCTACGTTATGTCACACAGTCAAAGAGATGAACAGAACGGAAACAGATCCTTCGGTCCAACTCGTCTATGCCAATCAGATTACCCAAACTAATCTAGTCCCATTTGCCAGCAGTTGGCCTATATCCTTTTTACGCCTCCTCTTTGCATACCCATCCAGATGCCTTTTAAATGTTGGAATGGGGCTAGTTGTTTCCATATACATACAGTACCCTGTGAATGATAAAAAAAAAACCTGCTCTTTTGGTAACTTTTAAATCTTACCCTTCTCAACTTAAACCTATGCCCTCTAGTTCTCCCCCACCCCAGTGAAAATAATTTGTCTATTTATCCCATGCATGCCCTTGTGATTTTCTAAGCGGCTATAAGGTCACCCCTCAGCCTCTGGAGCTCCAGGGCAAACAACCCCAGCATATTCACCTTCTGCATGTAGCTCAAATAGTCCAATCCTTGTAAATGTTTCAGAATACTTTCAAGTTCCACAACATTCTTCCAACAGCAAGGAGTCCAGGATTCTTACGATTGATTTATTTTCATTCTTACTCCCCCCGATTCAACCAATCTTTTCGATAGGATGCATACGCTTGAATGCATCAGCTGTCAATCCTGATTCCCTTGCAGCACGTCTCTGCCAATTTCAATCTGCGCTACAAGCTCATTTACCTTATTTCTTATACGGCATGCATGCAGATATAACACTCACAGTCCTATATTAACTGTCCATCCTCTCAGTTTCATTTGTCTGTCCAGCGTGCTTGAAGTTTGATTGTTTACACTTTCAATACACTGTCATGTTTGTGCCTGTGCTCGAGATTTCATTAAACTCTCCTGCGTTCTTCACTCTTACCTTCTCTTTGTATTCAAGTTTTCTAATTTCCCCTTTAACTGAAATCCCACCTAAACCTAAAGATTAGTTGAAAGATCTGACCGCAGCCCTAATTACGTGATTTGTTAGGACTCTGGTCCCAGCATTGTTCAGTTGAAGACCATACTGTCAGAACAAGTACCTTCTTCCTCCATAATTCAATATGCATATGCAACACAAAATACAGGTACAAAATGACTTGTTGTACATTCCAAAATGTAGAAAGTACAAACAGATAAGACTGGTAAAATACACTCATGACCTTGAGCTGCATAAATTGAAATGTGAAATACAAAACCATGGAAGTGCTGTGCAAACTTTAACAATCATTATTCGGCCCACAGCTGAGATCCTGATTTCCCCTTTGACAGTATCTCCCTCACTGAGATTCTCTTGTCCAGTCCCACACACAGTATTTCGGGGGCTTATCAGTTCCTGCTGTTGTTCACCCAGTCTATTTAAGTTAATCCACTTTCTCCCTGGAACCAATCAATTGGTCTATTGGATTCCGTTTAACTGTCAGAAACCCAGCTCTGTGATGTTTTTGGAGATAAATGATCTGGGATGACAGCTAGTATCAGCACAGTGCTCACAGGGTATGTCACCAAACAAAGGACTTGCAGTCCAGGAGAATATCTAAATAAAATTTCCATCTTCTGTCTATTTTCCTCATGCTGACTCCTGATCTATCCAGGTTCACTTTCTTCTAACACCCGTTTCTCCCACTGAGTCAGTCACTCCACTTTCTATTCACTCTGTTGACCTCCCTCCACATACTTTCTTTCTATTTCTCTCTCTCTCTCTCTCTTTCTCTCTCTCTCTCTCTCTTTCTCTCTCTCTCTCTCTCTCTCTCTCTCTCTGTATCTCCAATAACTCTCTCTGCTTTCGGATAGTGCAGTTGGAGAGCTTGTGGATGTAGGATGGACTAAATTGCCTCCGTCTGTTCCATATTATTTCTGAGGTTGTCTGATCCACAGTAAAGCTTTTCAGTGCCTAGAGAAACAAGCTGGTCGTGGGAAGGACACAGTGCACAATCATTCATTTTCACCTCCTGTTTTCTGACATGCAATATCCTCTAAATATCTGTTCAAACAAAATAGATTGACATTCGAGCAGTTGGGACGACATTCACCAGACGATATTGAAATGAGGATTTAATGAACAGTCCCGCCATGCAAAATGTGGATTTTCCTGGCAGCAGCTCCTTCCAATTAACAACCCCTCGCTTCTGCCTGATGTGGATTTGCCTTCCTACAATTTACTAACTTCCAAAGATCCTGACCTATTCCATGATCGTAGCTATCTCAGACTTGAGGGCATTGTGATCACTGTTTCTAAAATCATCTTCTACTGAATGGTCAGTCACGTGGACATGCTCATTTTCTACTTCGAGGTCCAGTATGGCCCATGCTGTAGTTGGACTATCCACATGCTGCTGCAAATAACTTTCTTGTGTGCGCTGAAGAACTTCTACCCCGTCTAATCCTCTTGCTGTAAAGGATTCCCCGTCAATATTGGGGATGTTAAAGTCCCTCACTATGGCAACTCACGTTTCCATAATCGGCCGACATATTTGTTCCTCAATTTCTCGGTGGCAGTTGGAGGGACTGCAGTAAAATCCTAACACATGCATCCATCATATCTTGAGCTCTCTCCATGTTGCCTCAGTAGATGAGCTCTCCAATACGTCCTAAGTGCAGATGTAATGACTTCTGATTAGTAATGCAACTCCTCCTCCTCTTTTAGCTTCGCCTGTATATCATCTAAAAGAACAGAACACTGGAAAGTTGAGCAGCCAGTCCTGTCTCTTTTTCAACAAAGCCCCTACAATGTTTGCAACATCGTAGTCCCATGTAGGGATTAAGGCTCTTATTTCAACTGTTTACCCATAATAATCCTTGCATTGAAATAAATACACTTCCGCCAAACACATCAGACACTTACCTGATATTTGGTTTGAGTTTCCCTGAAGTACTTTCTGCTGCTATTTTCCGGTGACAGGAGATTACAAAGGACTATCAGTAAAGCAGAAAAGATTGTAGACAGACAATTCCAGTTTCCTCCTTTGTGACTTCAATCTGTACCTTGCATTACACATGGTACGATTTCGATAGAGTGCTGAATAATTATTTCATTTTAAACGACTGTCTCCAGCCACTCACTGCATATTCAGCAAGTATTTCTGGACCCATTGGATTGATTTGCTCTCTTGTCCCGCTCTCACGAATTCTTGGTAATATTTACATTGTAGTTATATGTACTCATACAATCTCCAAGTACTTACCTGCCAGATTCCTCACATGAAACTAATAACACTTCAGGTTACCAGTTCCATTGTGTTCAGTGCTCTCTCCTTCTTTGTTGTTGGTTTTAGATGCACTGGTTTAAGTCTCCAATTCCTCATCAGTCACTGTATTGTAGACCTACTGCTCTGCTTCCCACTCCACAGTGCCACACTAGTTTAAACCCTCCGGAGTGACAATAGCAAACCGGTTGTGGTTCTGTTCGCCGAGCTGGAAGTTTTTGTTGCAAACGTTTCGTCCCCTGGCTAGGCGACATCATCAGTGCTCTGTCGCCTCCTGCGATGCGCTTCTTTGATGTTACTTCCGGTATTTATAGTTGTCTGTCCTTGCCGCTTCCGGGTGTCAGTTTCAGCTGTCCGCTGTAGTGGTTGGTATATTGGGTCCAGGTCGATGTGTTTATTGATGGAGTTTGTGGATGAATGCCATGCCTCTAGGAATTCCCTGGCTGTTCTCTGTCTGGCTTGCCCTATGATGGTAGTGTTTTCCCAGTCCAATTCATGTTGCTTGTTGTCTGCGTGTGTGGCTACTTGGGATAGCTGGTCGTGTCGTTTCGTGGCTAGTTGATGTTCATGTATGCGGATTGTTAGCTGTCTTCCTGTTTGTCCTATATAGTGTTTTGTGCAGTCCTTGCATGGTATTTTGTAGACTACATTAGTTTTGCTCATGTTGGGTATCGGGTGAGTTCTAGTGAGTGGTTGTCTGAGCGTGGCTGTTGGTTTGTGTGCCGTTATGAGTCCTAAGGGTCGCAGTAGTCTGGCTGTCAGTTCTGAAACGCTCCTGATGTATGGTAGTGTGGCTAGTCCTTTTGGTTGTGGCATGTCCTCGTTCCGTGGTCTGTCTCTTAGGCATCTGTTGATAAAGTTGCGCGAGTATCTGTTTTTGGCGAATACCTTGTATAGGTGTTCCTCTTCCTCTTTTTGCAGTTCTGGTGTACTGCAGTGTGTTGTGGCTCTTTTGAATAGTTTCCTGATGCAGCTTCGTTTGTGTGTGTTGGGGTGGTTACTTTCATAGTTTAGGACTTGGTCTGTGTGTGTTGTTTTCCTGTGTACCCTTGTGGTGAATTCTCCGTTCGGTGTTCTCTGTACTATCACGTCTAGGAATGGGAGTTGGCTATCCTTTTCTTCTTCTCTCGTGAATCGGATTCCTGTGAGTGTGGCGTTGGTGATCCGGTGTGTTTTTTCTATTTCCGTGTTTTTGATGATTACGAACGTGTCATCGACATATCTGACCCAGAGTTTGGGTCGAATTTGTGGTAGGGCTGTTTGTTCTAACCTTTGCTTAACTGCCTCTGCTATGAGTCCCGAGATTGGTGATCCCATGGCTGTCAATCGAAGTGATTGACAAAATAGCAAATAGCAAACCTGCCTGCCAGGAGATTGCCGCCAGTACAGGTCCATTCCGTCCTTCTTGTGCAAGTCCTACCGACCCGGGAATCCCAATGATCCACATATCGGAGATTGCTGCCTGTTCAGGTTCATCCCGTCCTTCTTGTGTATATCCTACTGACCGGGAAACCCAAAGATCCACACATCAAAGCTTGCTGCTACTTCAGGTCCATCCCGTCCTCCTTTGCTATAGAACATAGAAAATTACAGCGCAGCACACCCCTTCGGCCCTCGATGTTGCGCCGACTGAAGCCTACCTAAGCTACACTCGCACAATAACCTCCATATGCTTATCCAATGCCCGCTTAAATTACCATAAAGAGGGAGAGTCGACCACTGCTACTGGCAGGGCATTCCATGAACTCACAACCCGCTGAGTAAAGAATCTACCCCTAACATCTGTCCTATACCTACCAACACTTAATTTAAACCTGTGTCCCCTCGTAACAGCTGACTCCATTAGCGGAAAAAGGTTCTCACTGTCATCCCGATCTAAACCACTAATCATCTTGTACACTTCTATCAAATCTCCCCTAAACCTTCTTTTCTCCAATGAGAACAGCCCCAAGTGCCTCAGCCTTTCCTCATACGATCTTACTACCATGCCAGGCAACATCCTGGTAAACCTCCTCTGCACTCGTTCCAATGCCTCCACATCCTTCCTATTGTATGGCGACCAAAACTGCACACAGTACTCCAGATGTGGCAGCACCAGAGTCTTATGCATCTGCAACATGACCTCAGGACTCCGGAACTCAATTCCTCTACCAATAAAGCCCAGTACACCATATGCCTTCTTCACAGCACTATTTACCTGGGTGGCAACTTTCAGAGATCTGTGTACATGGACACCAAGATCACTCTGCTCATCCACACTACCAAGTAGCCTACCATTAGCCCAGTCATCCATTTTCTTGTTTCTCCTACCAAAGTGAATGACTTCACACTTAGCTACATTGAACTCCTTTTGGCACCTTTCTGCCCAGCTCTGCCACTTATCTATATCCCGCTGTAACCTGCCACATCCTTCTTCGCTGTCCACAACTTCACCGAATTTCGTGTCATCCGCAAACTTACTCAACCAGCTTTCAAGCCCCTCCTCTAGGTCATTTATAAAAATGACAAACAGCAATGGTCCCAAAACAGATCCTTGTGGAACACCGCTAGTAACTGCACTCCAAGATGAACCTATTCCATCAACTACTACCCTCTGTCTCCTTCCAGCCAGTGAATTCCTAATCCAAACCTCGAATGCACCCTCAATGCCATACCTCCGTAGTTTTTGCATTAGCCTACCATGGGGTACCTTATCGAACGCCTTGCTAAAATCCATATACACCACATCTACTGCTTTACCCTCGTCCACCTCCTTAGTCACCTTCTCAAAGAACTCAATAAGGTTTGTGAGGCACGACCTGCCCTTCACAAAACCATGCTGACTATCCTTGATCACATTATTCTGATCCAGATGTTCATAAATCCTATCCCTCACAATTCTCTCTAAGACTTTGCCCGCAACAGAAGTGAGACTCACTGGCCTATAGTTACTAGCGCTATCCCTACTCCCCTTCTTGAACAAGGGGACCACATTCGTTATCCTCCAGTCTTCTGGCACTATTCCCATAGATAACGACGACATAAAAATCAAGGCCAATGGCTCCACTATCTCCTCCCTAGCTTCCCTGAGGTTCCTAGGATAAATACCAACAGGCCCAGGGGACTTATCTATTTTCATCCTTTCCAGTATTCCCCAGACCTCTTCCCTACACACCTCAAGGCCATCCATTCTAATCATTCGTGACTCAATATTCACATCAGCAAAAGTGTCCTGTTCCTGAGTGAATACTGATGAAAAGTATTTATTTAGTGTCTCTCCAATCTCCTCGGCCTCCACGCGCAACTTCCCACTACTATCCTTGACTGGACCGAAACCTACCCTAGTCATCCTTTTATTCCTGACATACCTATAGAAAGCTTTTGAGTTTTCCCTAATCCTACCAACTGAGGACTTTTCTTGTCCCCTTCTCGCTGCTCTTAGCTCTCTCTTTAGATCCTTCCTGGCTACCTCTATCGCCCCAATTGAACCTTCACGCCTCATCTTTACATAGGCCGCCCTCTTCCCTTTCACAAGGGATTCCAATTCCTTATTAAACCACGACTCCCTCACAAGACCCTTTACTCCCTGCCTGACTGGTACATACTTATCACGGACACCCATTAGCTGTTCCTTGAACAATCTCCACATATCATTTGTGTTCTTCCCTTGAAGCCTATTTTTCTAATCCACGCATCCTAAGTCCTGCCTCACCGCATCATAATTTCCCTGCCCCCAGCTATAACTTTTGCCCTGCAGTGCACACATATCCCTCTCCATCACTAGAGTAAAAGTCACCGAGTTGTGGTTACTGTCCCCGAAGTGCTCACCTACCTCCAAGTCTAACACCTGGCCTGGTTCATTACCTAGAAGCAAATCCAGTATAGCCTCACCTCTTGTTGGCCTGTCTACATATTGTATCAGGGAGCCCTCCTGCACACATTGGACAAACACGGACCCATCTAAAGAACTCGAGCTCTAGCTTTCCCAGTTAATATCTGGGAAGCTAAAGTCCCCCATAAAAAACACCCTGCTACTTTCACTATTCTCCTGAATCATCCTCGCAATACTTTCCTCTACATCTCTCGGACTATTAGGAGGCCTGTAGAAAACTCTCATCAGGGGGGCCTCACCTTTCCTATTTCTAACCTCAGCCCAAACTACCTCAGATGGCAAGTCTTCCTCCATCGTCCTTTCCACCGCTGTAATACTATCCTTGACAAGCAATGCCACACCTCCCCCTCTTTCACCCCCACCTCTGACCCTGCTAAAACATTTAAACCCTGGAACCTGCAACAGGCGTTCCTGTCCCTGTTCTACCCACGTCTCTGTAATGGCCACAACATCGAATTCCCAGGTACCAACCCACGCTGCAAGTTCACCTACCTTATTTCTTATACTTCTGGCATTGAAGTATACACACTTCACGCCACCTTCCTGTTTACAGGCACCCTCCTTCGAGATCGATGCCATGTTCCTAACCTCCCTACACTCAAGGTCCTGTACCCTAAAACTACAGTCCAGGTTCCCATGCCCCTGCAGAGTTAGTTTAAACCCTCCCAAAGAGCACTGGCAAACCTCCCCCCAAGGATACTGGTGCCCCTCAGTTTCAGGTGTAGACAATCCTGTTTATAAAGGTCCCACCTTCCCCAGAAAGAACCCCAGTTGTCCAGAAACCGGAATCCCTCCCTCCTGCACCATCCCTGTAGCCACGCATTTAACTGTTCTCTCTCCCTATTCCTCGACTCTCTATCACGTCGCACGGGTAACAAACCATAGACAACAACTCTGTTCGTTCTAGCTCTGAGCTTCCAACCTAGCTCCCTGAAAGCCTGCCTAACATCAATACCCCTCTTCCTACCTATGTCGTTGGCGCCAACTTGGACCACGATCTGGAGCTGCTCCCCCTTAAGAACCCGGAAAACACGATCAGAGACATCACGGACCCTTGCACCTGGATGCAACATATCAATCGTGGGTCTCTGTCACCCCCGCAAAACCGCCTATCTGTGCCCCTCACTATTGAGTCCCAAATAACTATCGCTCTACCTTTCTCCACCCTTCCCTTCTGAGCAACGGGGCCAGGCTCCATGCCAGAGGCCTGTCCTCGCCTGCACGTTTTTATAAGAAAAATCCTTTCCAGGTAAGCTAGCGCGACACCAGCTTCCTGGTCCGCTAAGCGCTTAAAAACAAACGTTAAATTTTAGCCATTAAAGAAACAATAACTGGTCTATATTTCAACTTAAAAAAATACACCACCAGACAGCCGTTACCTGCTCTGCCAAGAGAGTGAGCTACCTACCGAGTCGGTAATCCCAATCATCCACATATCAGAAGTGCTACCAGCTTTTTGTCCGTGTATTTGACTGTACTACCTTCGTATTCCTAATCTCACTCGCACGTGACATGTTCTATCGTCTCCAAAATTCAAATATCCTTTCAGCACAACTCGAGCAAAGCCTTTTCTTTAAAGTGGATAGACGTGATTATAAAAACGTAAGTGTGACCTCATTTACCAGGAAGGTGGAGCCCACTGACTCAGTCCAATGGCCAGAGGATCTGATATCTATCACCGCCACCAAACCTGTTTGACAAGGTAGACATATGGACCATTTATTTGCAGATTGACGAGGATAAACAGAAGACTACAAAATGACAGAGCAGAGGGATGTCATTCAGAATGTTTACACTGATTTGCTATTAAATTGGTTTTTAATTATTCTGTTCCTTTCAATAGCAAGGTCTTTACCCAAGCATCCCCAGCGGGTGAGCGAGGGCCCAGTGTCGTAGTGTGCACAGTCCTGCGAAGGGAGTATGCAGTGCCAGGCGATGGGGTGTGGGGAGTCCCAGGTTTGGCAAAGGAAAGGCTGCATACAGTATGGATGGACTGAGGGATTGAAAGAGATGGAATGCGTATCCAGGGACACTTCATTCAGTAAGATTCCTAAACACCCAGGGAACACGAGAATCATGACTGCTTTTACAAAACCTGCCACATTTCCTGCATTTCTCCATGAAATATAAGCAAATGTACTGTAGATTGTAGAAATCTGAAGCAAATACAGAGAAATCCTGTGGATAGAGAAAGGAGTTAATTCTCCCAATGCAGACTCGGGACGAATGTACAACGTACACACAGACAGATTCTAGAGATCGGAATTGAACCCGAGTCCCTATCACTGTGAGGCAGCATTGTTGTGCACACAGCCGTCATCTCTGGGTTGTTGCCGGTGCCACATGACAGTGAGGTAAGGAATAGGGAGAGAATGAAGTTGAACACGTGGCTGCAACGATGGTGTAGCAGGGAGGGATTCAGGTATTTGGACAATTGCACTGCATTCTGGGGAAGATGAGAACTGTTCAAGCAGGACGGGATGCACCTGAACCAGAAGAGCACCAATATCCTGGGAGGTAAGTTTGCTAGCACGCTTCTGGGGGTGGGAGAGTTAAATTTATTTGGCATTGGGATGAGATCCGGACTTGTCGTCCATAAAGTAGTTTAGCTGTTTTTCAGAATGTCCAAGAATGTAGGGAGGCTGTGGATAAGGTAGCACTGACAGAGAATACTTGCGGACACAGAGATGGGTGCACGTGGGTATACTTCAACGCAAGGAGTATCAGAAATAAGGTGGGTGAACTTAAGGCATGGATTGATACTTGGGAGTACAGTGCTGTGGCCATCACGGAAACGTGGATAGAAGAGGGACAGGAATGGTTGTTGGAGGTTCCTGGTTACAGATGTTTCAGTAAGATTAGGGAGGGTAGTAAAAAAGGAGGGGGTGTGGCGTTGCTAATTAGAAATGGTATAATGGCTGCAGAAAGGCAGTTCGAGGGGGATCTGCCTTTGGAGGTAATATGGGCTGAAGTCAAAAATAGGAAAGGAGCAGTCACCTTGTTGGGTGTTTACTATAGACCCCCAAATAGCAGCGGAGATGTGGAGAAACAAATTGGGAAACAGATTTTGGAAAGGTGCAGAAGCCACAGGGTAGTAGTCATGGGCGATTTCAACTTCACAAATATTGATGGGAAGTTCTTTAAATCAAGTTGATTGGACGGAGTGGTGTTTGTGCAGTGTGTCCAGGAAGCTTTTCCAATTCAGTGTGTAGATTGTCCGACCAGACGGGAGGCCATATTGAATTTGGTACTGGGTAACGAACCAGGACAAGTGATGGGCTTGTTAGGGGGTGAGCATTTTGGTGATGGTGACCACAATTCTGTGACTCACCTTGGTTATGGAGAGAGGTAAGTGCGTGCAACAGGGTACATTTTACAATTGGGGGGAAGGGTAAATAAAATGCCGCAAGATAGGATCTGAGGAGCATAAGTTCGGAGCATAGGATATCAGGGAATCATATCATTGAAATGTGGAACTTTTTCAAGGAACAGATACGACGTGTCCTTGAAATGTATGTACCAGTCAGGCAGGAAAGAGATGGTCGTGTGAGGGAACCTTGGTTGACGAGGGAGGTTGAATGTCTACTAAATAGGAAGAAGGAGACTTATAGAATGATGAGGAAACAAGTTTCAGACAGAGCGTTGGAGGGATATCTGATAGCCAGGAGGGAGCTGAAGAAAGGGATTAGGAGAGCTAAGAGAGGGCATGAAAAATCTTTGGCAGATAGGATCAAGGATAACACCAAGACCTTTTATGCGTATGTGAAAAAAACACGCGAATGACGAGAACGAGGGTAGGTCCAATCAAGGACAGTAGTGGGAGACTGTGTATTGAGTCGGAGAGATAGGAGAGGTCTTGAATGAGTACGTTCCTTCAGTATTTTCAAATGATGGGGACCGTATTGTTGAAGAGGAGAGTATGAAACGTGTTGATAAGCTAGAGGAGATACTTGTTAGGAAGGAAAGTGTGTTGGGAATGTTGAAAAATTTGAGGATAGACAAGTCCCCCGGGCCTGACGAGATATATCCTAGGAGTATGTGGGAAGCAAGAGAGGAAATTGCAGAGCCGTTGGCAATGATCTTTTCGTCTTCACTGTCAACGGGGAGGTACTAGGGGACTGGAGAGTGGCGAATGTTGTGCCCCTATTCAAAAAAGGGAAATGGGGATAACCCCGGGAATTACAGGCCAGTTCGTCTTACTTCGGTGGTAGGCAAAGCAATGGAAAGGGTACTGAGGCATAGGATGTATTAGTATCTGGAAAGACACTGCTTGATTAGGGAGAGCCAGCACGGATGTGTGAGGGGTAGGTCTTGCCTTACAAGTCTTATTGAATTCTTTGAGAAGGTGACCAAGCATGCGGATGAAGGTAGAGCAGTGGATGTAGCGTACATGGATTTTACTAAGTAATTTGATAAGATTCCTCTTGGTAGGCTTATGCGGAAAGTCAGGAGGCATGGGATAGTGTGAAATTTGGCTCGTTGGATAGAGAACTGGCTCACGGGTCGAAGTCAGAGAGTGGTGGTAGATTGTAAATATTCAGCCTGGAGCCCAGTTACAAGTAGAGTTCCACAGGGATCAGTTCTGGGTCCTCTGCTGTTTGTAACTTTTATTAACGACTTGGAAGAGGGAGTCGATGGGTGGGTCAGTAAATTTGCAGACGATATGACGATTGTAGGAGTTGTGGATAGTGAGGAGAGCTGTTGCCAGTTGCAAAGGGACTTAGATATGATGCAGAGCTGGGCTGAGGAGTGGCAGATGGAGTTCAACTCTGTCAAATGTGAGGTTGTCCATTTTGGAATGACAAATAAGAATGCAGAATACAGGGTTAACGGTAGGGTTCTCAGTAAGTTGGAGGAGCAGGGGGATCTTGGGGTCTATGTTCATAGCTCTTTGAAAGTTGCCACTCAGGTGGATAGAGCTTGTAAGAAGGCCTTTGGTGTATTAGCGTTCATCAGCAGAGAGATTGAATTCAAGAGTCGTGAGGTGATTTTTCAGCTGTACAGTACCTTGGTAAGACCACGTTTAGAGTACTGTGCGCAGTTTTGGTCGCCTCTCTTTAGGAAAGATGTGGAAGCTTTGGAGAGGATGCATAGGAGATTAACAAGGATGTTGCCTGGAATGGAGAATAGGTCACATGAGGATAGGTGGAGAGTGCTAGGCCTTTTCTTATTAGAACGGCAAAGGATGAGGGGTGACTAGATAGAGGTTTATAAGATGATCAGGGGAATAGATAGAGTAGACAGTCAGAGACTTTTTCCACGGGTACAACAGAGTGTGACAAGGGGACATTAATTTAAAGGGAAAGGTTGAAGTATAGGGGGGATGTCAGGGGTAGGTTCGTTATCCAGAGAGTGGTGGGGGCATGGAATGCGCTGCCTGTGGCAGTGGCAGAGTCAGGATCATTGGTGAGCTTTAAGCGGCAATTGGACAGGTACATGGATAGGTGCCTACTCTAGGACAAATGTTCGGCACAACATAGTGGGCTGAAGGACCTGTTCTGTGCTGTATTGTTCTATGTTCTATGTTCTATGTTGCCCAATTATGTATAATTACGGATAGTACAGTTAGAGGCATAGATAGTATTCTCTGTGACCAGGATTGAGAGTCTTGAAGGTTGTGTTGCCGACCTGGTGCTTGAGCTTGGGATATGACATCTGGGGTGCAGATGAACTTGGAGTGGGAGGGGAATGATTCACTAGCCAGGGTTCGTGTAGGTACAAATGGGCTGGACAAACAAATGACAATGAGAAGAGGGACGGTAAATACAGAACTGAAGTGTTATATTGGAATGCAAGCAGTGGAAGGAATAATGTAAATAAGCTTGTGACGCATACACGAATTGGCAGGTATGACATGGTGGGCATCACAGTGACGTCACTGCAAGAGGACCAGGATTGGGTGCTGAATATTCAAGGATATAAATCCTGTCGAAATGATAGGCAGGTGGGCAGAGAGACAGATGGTTCTCACTAATATGAAATGGAATTGAAGCAATTAGAAGAAATTAAGTAGCATCAGATTGTGTAGAATCTGTGACGGTAGAATTGGGGAATCATAAAGGTGAAAAAATGCAATTGAAGTTATGTACAGGCCTCCAAACAGTAGTCAGGATCTGGAGTGCACGATACACCTGAAGGTAGAAACATCTGTAGGGAAGGCAACTTTACAGTGATCCTGTGGGATTTCATTATGAAGGTGGACTGGGAATTCAGTTTGATACTGCTTGCAGGAAAAGGATTGTGTAGAATGCCTATGAGATGGCTTTTTGTCGCAGCTTGTGCAGGCAGATTAGATGAGGGGAGCTTTAGATGAAGGAAATAATAGGAGGCAGTGATTATACTATGATTGAATTTACTCTGCAATTTCAGATGGAAAAGTTAGAATCAGAGGTTATTACAGCTGAATAAAGGCAATTACAGAGGCATGAGAGAGGAGCTGGATAGAATTAACTGGGAGACTGGCCCAGAAGGAAAGACAGTGGAATAGCAATGACAGGAGATTTCTGTGGTAATTCAGGATGCAGCAGAGAATTATCCTGAGGGAAAAGAGGCATGGTACAGGGAGGATGAGGCAAACATCGCTGACTAGGGAAGTCAGGGACAGTATAGAAGTAAATGAAAACGCATGTAATGTGGCGAGGGGCAGTGGGAAACCAGAGGATTGAGAAGCTTACAACGACAAAACAGAGGGCAAACAAAATAAAATAAGGAGGGAGATTATTAAATATGAGGGTAAACGGGCCACTAATATAAAGGGCTTCTTTCAATATATAAATTGCAAAAGAGAGGCAAAAATGGACATTGGAGTGCTGGAAAATGATAGTGGAGAGGTAGTAGTGGTACCTAGTTCCCACAGCTACCTAGACTACACCTCCTCCCACCCTGCCCCCTTTATCCCACAGCTACCTAGACTACACCTCCTCCCACACTGACCCCTGTAAAAACGCCATCCCATATTCCCAATGCCTTCGTCACCGCCGCGTCTGCTCCCAGGAGGACCAGTTCCAATACGGTACAGCCCAGATTCTCACCTACCACCCCACTAACCTCCGTATACAGCGTATCATCCGCCGTCATTTCCGCCACCTCCAAACGGACCCCACCACGAGGGATATATTTCCCTCCCCTCCCCTATCAGCGTTCCGAAAAGACCACTCCCTCCGTGACTCCCTCGTCAGGTCCACACCCCCACCAATCAAACCTCCATTCCGAGCACCTTCCCCTGCAACCACAAGAAATGCAAAACTTGCGCCCACACCACCTCCAAGGCCCCAAGGGATCCTTCCATATCCGCCACAAATTCACCTGCACCTCCACACACATCATCTATTGCAACCGCTGCACCCAATGTGTCCTCCTCTATGTTGGGGAGACAGGCCGCCTACTTGCAGAACGCTTCAGAGAACACTTCTGGGGCACCCGGACCAACCAACCCAACCACCCCGTGGCGCAACACTTTAACTCCCCCTCCCACTCTACCAAGGACATGCAGGTCCTTGGACTCCTCCATCGCCAGAACATAACAACACGACGGTTAGAGGAAGAGCACCTCATCTAACGCCTGGGAACCCTCCAACCACAAGGGATGAACTCAGATTTCTCCAGTTTCCTCATTTCCCCTCCCTCCACCTTGTCTCAGTCGATTCCCACGAACTCAGCTCCGCCCTCCTTCTTCCTGACCTCTCCGCCCCCACCCCACTCCGGCCTATCACCCTCACCTTGACCTCCTTCCACCCATCACATCTCCATCGCTCCTCCCCCAAGTCCCTCCTCCCGACCTTGTATCTTACCCTGCTGGACACACTTTCCTCATTCCTGATGAAGGGCTTATGCCCGAAACGTGGAATTTCCTGCTCCTTGGATGCTGCCTGACCTGCTGCGCTTTTCCAGCAAGTCGTTTTCAGCTCTGATCTCCAGCATCTGCAGAACTCACTTTCTCCAGGTAGTAGTGGTAAACAAGAATAGGCCGAGGAACTGAAAAATTAGTTCACTGTGGAAGATATGTAATACCTTCACATTCAAGATAGTGAGGGACCAGAGCTGAGTATGCTGGCCACCACTATGGATAGCATGCTAGAAAAATCTGAATGGCCTGTAGGTAGTTAAATTTCCTGGACCAGATGGACTACATCCCAGACATAAAGATGTGGAGAGATAGTGGTGATCTTTCAAGAATCACTAGAGTAAGGAACGATCCCATAACACTGGAAACCCACTAACGTGACACCCCATTGTAACAAGGGAATGAGGAAAAAGACAAAAAGAAATCCACAATTAATAGCTTAACTTCAGTCGTGGGTGACATCCTGGAATCCATTGTGAAGGATAAGGTTTCTGAATACTTCAAAGTGTTTGGTAAAATAGGGCAAAATCACTTTGGTTTCTCCCAGGGAAGATCATGCCTGAAAATCTGTTGGAATTATTTGAAGAGGAAATGAGCAGGCTTGATCAAGCACAGGCAATGGATGTTATCTACCTGGATTTCAAGAAGGCCTTTGACAAGGTGTCACACAGGAGATGACTGAGTACGTTTCGGGTCCGTGGTGTTCGAGGCAAGGTAATAGCATGAATGGAAGCTTGTCTGTCTGCCAGAAAGCAGAGAGTGGGGATAGAATAGTCCTTATCAGGATGGCAGTAGGTGACAAGTGGTGATTTACAAGGCTCAGTGTTGGAATCGTAACTTTTTACTTGTTACGTTAATAATCTAGGTGATGGAACTGAGTGTACTCTGGCCACGATTGCAGACGATTCATAGATAGGCAAATGGACTGTGCCGTATTGAGGAGGCGGAGAGACTGAAGAAGGAGATTGGCAGAAGCACTCCAACGTTGGAAAGTGTGTTGTCATTCACTTTGGCATGAAGAATAGAGGCATGGTCTATTTTTTTAAATGGGGAGAAAATTCAGAAATCTGAAGTGCAAAGGGACTTGGGAATTCTAGTACAGGGTTCTCTCAAGGTAAGCTTGCAGGTTGAGGCAGTAGTCAGGAGGACAATTGCATTTATTATTGATGGCATTTATTATGAGAGAAATTGAATATAAAACAGGTTGTTTACGTCTCTGGTCAGACCACATTTGGAGTATAGTGCGAAATGTTGAGCGCCATATCTCAGGAAGGATGTAGTGGCTCTGGAGCTTGTGCAGAATATTTTCACGAGAATGGTCATAGGAATGAAAAGTTTATCGTATGAGGAATGATTTTGGGCTCTGGATCTATCCTCAGTAAAGTTTAGAAGGATGAGAAGGAAAGTAATGGAAGCGCAGGCTGCTGAATTACCGGGACAGAGTTGATGCTGGTAAGATGTTTCTATTGGACGAGAGGTTGAGGACACAGACTTTGATGAAAAGGAACATCTTTTAGAACAGTGATAAGGAGAAATGTATTTACCCAGCGAATGGCGAATCTTTGAAATGTATTGCCACAGATGGCAGTGGGGGCCAGGTCATTAAGTATATTTGAGACGGAGATAGATAGGTTCTTGTTTATGCAGGGGATGAAGAATTACGAGGAGAAGACTGAAGAATGGATTTGAGAAACTTATCAGCGATTATTGAATGACGGGCAGACTCAACGCGATAACTGGCCTAATTTCTGCTCCTATATGTTATAGATGTATATTCTAAACCTGAAGGAGTCACCTTGAATCTCTGAGAAGATGGATTCATGTTCTTCATGAATGTCAGATCCTGGTGGGAATAGTTAACTATTTTAGAATGAACGTATTGTGGCTGCTGTCAAGGTGGTGGTTAATATGACATTTAGTGCAGGATCACACACCAATTGGACTGTATTAATGTGGTGAGAGTTTATTCAAAACCTGGACTTCTCTGTCTCTCTCAATCGCCATGGGGAGAGAGGTTGAGGTGGGTGGGCGTAACGTCCTCAGAGGGACTTAAACTATCCAGAATCATGCATCCTGAGTGAAACAGCAGACATGGAATTTATCACCTTCTCATTATCTGTTTAAATGCAATTAGTGCTTGCCCATCCCACTCAATGTTCAATGCAATTATCTCTTATTCTCTGAAAGCACTACAGATCCTCATGGTGCCATCATCCCAGGGATTAATCTGGTGGAACCCCTATTCACTCTCTCTGCGGTAAAGAGTTCACTCCTTGTATAGGAGAGAAAACCTGCCCACAATATCCCAAATACTGCCTCTGAAAGAAACTCTCAAGTTTGATCACAATAATTCATTTTCCTCACTTAGCTGGCTCCGTTCCCTTCATGTGACAAAGGAAACCATTCATTTACAAAGCATTCCCACTGATGTGGAATGTCAAACATCCTTACAACTGTAGGTCAGTATCAATAAAGCCAGCACCAGAGGTGCCTATCGAGATGGACATCTCTCCCAAGGAGAGACTCAATCACAAAGAATATGTCTAAAACAGTGAATTGCCACCTACTTGAATGGTAATCAGGTGTCGGATTATGGGAAACAGGCAGAGAAAGGGAGCTGCCTTCACTTTTGTTTTTCCCTCATGGGATGTGTGCAGCTCTGGTCAGGCCAGCATATTGTACAGACCTTGAACTGAGTGGCTGGTTCAGCTGTTCTACAGGGCAGTAAAGAGTAAAGCAAACTGCTGCAAATTTGCAGTTAAACTGAGACCTGACCAGGGAAGTATGAAACCATTGGCTTCTCTAATGGGCATCAGGCAAGCCGGTATCAACTGATTGCTATTCTGTGCATCTACATTACGAGCCAATGAAGTGACCACCATACACTATCTTCCCATCTTTCAGATTCTGTACAGTGAAAAAGTTAAACATCTCAAGTTCAATTATTGTGCAACGCACACATGGAAAGAGGGGCTTGAAACATGTATCCAGAATTAACAAAGGCGCAAACAATGGTTTATTGAGAAGTTGCACTGAGGCTGAGGAGGAGACTGGGACGTCTTAATGTTTGTACTGGACAGGATTGGTATGTGGTGATGATATGGAGATGTAAACTTTGCAGGAGAAAATGAATCAAGAAGGTTGAGAACAGTGTGTTTCATCCTAGCATATTGGGAGTAATTTGTCAATAATAATTTGCTAGTTATTATTTCCAAGGAATGGAATCTGTGATTGGAACTGAAAAGGTTGACTTGCACTTTTCCAAAATTTACATATCATTGGCATCAATTCCTTTCAGGCGGACAGAGTGACTTACCAGGAGTACCAACTATAGCAAGAATAGGATAGTAACCAGCTTGAATAACCAGCAGTGCATCTTCAATCTGATATGCTAATGATATCCAAGGCTGGGAAAGCCGGTAAAGACTATAGGATAAACTCCTGTCCATTGTTGGAACAGGGCAGTCTAATGTTCTCACAAACTGATCTCTCCTCCACCTCTGTGGAGCTGCTGTTACTGGTGTGGATTATGCTCCCACTCATACTATGGGATAAAACACTGAAAGCATTCCCTTATTGATAGAAGAGAGAAACTCCCTCGGAATGGTTAGGATCCACGGACACTGACATAATAACAATCGCTGAACAATTAGCTCTAGTTAACCGAATGGAATTCAATCCTGTTTTATTAAAGTTCAAAATAACTTTGAAGGTTTATGCCTTCTAGGTGTGATATGTGAGTGTGACTGAAGGAAGGAATGTTGAAGATAGCAGATTGATTGTGTGTAATCATTCAGTCTACCTTGGAGATGGAAGTAATGCCAGAGGTTTGACGGAACATAAAAACGATTCTCTGCTCATAAGTAGAGAAATAAATCCTGTAACCACAGATCAGTCATTGAAATATCTGTAAAACATTGAGAGACCATCTTTCGACCATGATCTGATGACAAAGTGTGCAAAAGAAAACGTAGGTTATAACAAACGACTGGCATGGATATGTAAACAGAGAATTGCACATGACAAACACAATTCAAATTGTTATTCCAGAATCAGAGATGGCAGGTGTGGGTTATGTTGTTGATGTTATCCATGTTAACGAACTGTCGTGAAGTGTCATTTAATGGACTTCAATTACATTGTGATTATGACATTGGGGAAAGACAGAAGATGGAGCGGACTGGGGGACATGGTTGTTTAGAGTGGGTAGAGTGACAGTGATGTTCTCCAGTCACCAGTATTGGAACGTTACTCTTTATAACTCATATGAAGAACAGATTCAAGGATACATTTACAATGATGAAATGGCAAAGACAATATTAATGAAATGCATTCATGCAATATAAAATACAGAAACAACATGATTTTCTGCATATACCAATATATGCAAAGTACAAAGAAATAAGGTTGATAGAATGCACTCCTGGATAGTGTGCTATATAAATTGAAATGAGGATTACAAAACTGGGTAAGTGGTGTGCAAACTTTATCGATTATTATTTGACCCACAGCTGGGATGCTTATTTCCCCTCGGTTAGTCAGACCCCTCACTGACATTCTCTGGCCTAGTTTCTCATACAGTACGTGCGGGGGAGTGCGGGGTGGGGGTGGGGGGGCATTTTCTGCTGCTCTGGTCACACTCTATTTAAAAACTCTGCTTTCTGCATGGAACCAATTTATTGACCAAATGGGTTCTGTTTAGTTGTCATTAAATTATGCGATATTATTGGAAATAAATACTCTGGGATGACAGCCAATATCAGCATAGTGCTGACAGGGTATGGCGCCCAAACAAAGGGCTTACAGTCCAGACGAATTTCTAAATAAAACTTCTAATTTCTACCTGACCATATTTATATATTCTAATGCGGTCTCCTGATCTGTCTAACTTCAAACTCATGTAACACCTCTCTCACTTCGATAGTCACTCCCCTTTCTATCCTCTCTCAGTTTATCTCCCTTCAAATTCTTTCTCTCTGTTTATTTCTCTCACACACCATCTATCTCCACACACTCTGTCTATCTCTGTTTGTGCTGTTGGAGAGCTTGTGACTCCTCGATGGGCTGAATGGCCTCCATCTGTGCTCTAATAAATCTGAGGTTCTCTGACCCACAATAAATACTTTAGGTGCCTGGGCAGAAATGCTGGTTTGGTGTCACGTACTGTGCACAGTCAGCCATTCTTCCTTCCTGTTCTTTTATCATGGGCAGCTGCCTTGAAATGCCTGTTTAAACGAAACGGGTTGAATGAAATCCAAGCAGTCGAGAGGATGGTCATGACTGTGTATTTGAAATCAGGATTTAATGATGGATGAGATTACAGAATAACATCGTGAATGAAAAACAGGACAATACAAGAATTGGCAGTTTCGTACAACATGTGGTTTCAAATAGACCTCACAGTATTACCGATAGAATATCAATCCAGAAAATCAGCTCCTGTTCTTTGGACCCTGGTTCGAATCCCGCCACTGGAGATGGTGAAAATTCAATTCAATCATTTTAAAACGTTCCTGGAATTAAGAATCTACCTATGACAAGGAAAGCATTGCCGATTTTCAGAAAATCTGGATCTCTAATATCCATCCATCGTCACCTGGTCTGGATGACATGCAACTCCAAACCCACAGCAATGTCATTGACTCTCAATCGCCCCCTGAAATGGTCTAGTGAATCATTCAGTTGTACCAATCATTACAAAGTTTCAAAGAAATGAAACCGGTTGAACCAACTGGCATCAAACTCTGCATCGGAAAAGCCAACATTAGAAATATCACTGTAGAACCTCCAAAATCTTCCTTACTATCATCTAAGGGGTAGTGCTAAAATTGGGACAACTGCCTTACAGACTAGTCAAGCAACAGCCTGACATAGTCATACTCACGGTATCATACCTTACAGAAATAACCCAAACACCACCATCACCATTCCTGGATACATCCTGCCCCAAAGGAAGGACTGGTCCAGCAGATGGGCAGCTCAGTGCGATACAGTCGGGAAGTAGTTGCTCTGGGAGGCCTCAAAATTGACTCCAGATCCAATGAAGTCCAATGGCTTCAGATTTAACATGGACAAAGATGTCTCTTATTGATTACCACGTAACGTCGTTCTTCATCTGAATCAGTGCTCCTCCATGTTAAACAACACTTGGAGAAAGCGCTGACTGTGGAAAGGGCACAATGTTGTATTCTGGCTGGGAGGTTTCAAAGTTGACCACCAAGAATGGTTTGCAGCAGTACTACTGATCACGCTGGTCGGGTCCTAAAGGACATAGATTCTACATTCGGTCGGCAGCAGGTGGTGTGGGAAGGAAGAAGACGGAGAAAAATCATACATGACCTCATCCTTACCAATCTACCAACTGCAGATGTATCTGTCCATGACAGTATCGGTAAAAGTCTCAAGGTCAGATTCAGAATAAACTCTATTGTGTTCTGTGGCACTATCGTCATGCTAAATGGCACAGACTTTGAAGAGATCTAGCAACTCAAGACTGAGCGTCCATAATACACTGAGGACCATCAATAGCAGCAGAACTGTACTCAAGGACTAACTGTAATGTCATGGCCCATCATATCCCCCACTCAACCATTACCATCAAGCCAGACAATCAACGCTGGTTCAATGGAGAATGCAGGAGGGCATGCCAGGAGCAGAACCAGGAATATACAAAGATGAAATGTTAATCTGCTGAAGCTTCCAAACAGAAATACTTGCGTGCCAAATAACATAAACAGCAAGGGACAGAATGAACTGAGCTACCCAACAACGAATGCAATCCTCTTAATCTGATCGTGGATGGTGTTGGACGATTAAACAACTCTCTAGAGTAGGACTCTCCACAAATATCCCCATCCTCAATGAATGAAGAGCCCATCACATCAGTGCAAAAGATAAGGCAGAAGCTTTCGCAGAAATCTTCAGTCAGAAGCTTCGAGTGGATGATCCATTTCGACCTCCCCCTGTGGTCTCTATCATTACAGATAGCAGTCTTCAGCAATTTCGATTGACCGATATCAAGAAACGATTGAAGGCACTGGATACTGCAAAGGCTATAACCCCTGACAACATGCCGACAATAGCCCTGAAGACTTGTACTCCAGAATTTCCCGCTTCCCTAGCCGAGCTGTTCCACTACGGTTACAAACTGATAATGCGAAAAGCTGCTCAAGTATGTTCTGTTCATAAAACGCAGAACAAATTCAACCTGGCCAAATACCACCTCATCAGTGCACTCTCCATCATCAGTAAAATGATGGAAGTTGTCATCAATAGTGTTATTAAGCAACACCTGCTCAGCAATAACCTGCTCAGTGACGCCCCGTTTGGATTTTGCCAGGGTCACTCAGCTCCTGAACTCGCCACAACCTTGGTTCAAACATAGAAAAAGGAACTGAATTCCAGCCTTTGACATCAAGGCTGCATACTTTCAAATATGGTATCAAGGAACACCAGCAAAAAGGTATCACGGCCAATACTCCATTATTTGTGTCATACCTGACAGATAGGAAAATGGTCATTGTTGTTGGAGGTCATTCATCTCCGTTCCAGAACATCTTTGCAGTAGTCCCTCTGGAAAATGTGGATGTAGGTTTGCTCCATGAACTGGAATGTTCATTTACAGACGTTTCATCACCATACCACGTAACATCTTCAGTGGCCCTCCGGATGAAACCTAGGTCCAAACATCTTCAGTGGCTTCATCAATGATTTTCTCTTCATCATAAGGTCAGAATAGGGATATTTCACGATAACTGCACAATGTCCAGCACGATCCGCAAATGCTCAGATACTGAAGCAGTCCATGCCTAAAGGCAACATGATCTGGTCTATCTCCAGACTTGGGTTGATAAGTGGCAAGTAGCATTCACAAAAATGCCAGACAATGATCATCGCCAGTAAGAGATAATATAAACACTTGGTATTCAGCAGCTTATTTGTCACTAAATTCCCCACCCCACCCCTATCAATACACTTGGGGTTACCATTGACCAGAAATTCAATGGACTCGCCACATAAATATAAAAGCTGATCAGAGGATAGCAATACTCCGTGAGTAATTCACCTCCTGTCTTCCCAAAACGTGTCACCCAACCACACGGCACAAGTCAGGACTGAGATGAAATACTCCTCGGATGCCTGAATGAGTGCAGCCACACCGACACTAAAGAAGCTTGACACCATCCAGGACAAAGCAGCCCATTTGATTGCCACCACATCCACAAGCATTCACAACGGAATGAGGACTTGCCGCAACCCAAAGGACTAGCTACAATCCCATACATCAGGTGCATTTCCGAACTGACAGCCAGACTACTGCCACAACTGGGACTCATGACAGCACACAAACCAACAGCCACTCGCAGACAACAACTCACCAGAACGAAGGACCCGATACCCAGCATGAGCAAAACAAATGTAGTGTAGAAAATCCCATGCAAGGACTGCACAAAACATTACATAGGACAAACAGGAAGACAGCTAACGATCCGCATCCATGAACATCAACTAGCCACGAAACGACACGACCAGTTATCCTTAATAGCTACACACGCAGATTACAAGCAACATGAATTCGACTGGGACAATACTACTATTATAAGACAAGTCAAACAGAGAACAGCCAGGGAATTCCTAGAGGCATGGCACTCATCCACAGATTCAATAAATAAGCACATCGACCTGGACCCAATATACCAACCACTGCAGCGGGCAGCTGGAGCTGACAACCAGAAGCGGCAGATTCAAACCACTACAAATGGCGGAGGAAAGATCACAGAAGCGCTTCAGAGGAGGCTCCCAAGCACTGAGGATGTCACCTAGACACGGGACGAAACGTCTGGAACACAAATTCCCAGCTCGGCGAACAGAAACACAACAAAGTTTAAGGACTTCCAATTTGAGCACCTCGATGGGACAGGTTGTCTGATTTGAACATGAACAGGAAAGCAGTGTTTCTGATGATGAACATTTTAGACCTTTCCGTTATTAGAAAGGTGTTCAGTGTTCCATGAAATATTGTTGCTGAGCGCTGCAATAAATTTCACCTGTTTTGTTAAATTCAACAATATTAGAGTAGCAAGATCGATCCTTCAAAAATATCAGACTGAAAATTACAATCATCGTAGAGACAATGTACTTCCGCCAGATGTGATTAACAGATAGCAGCTTATATTCAACATATTACTGCACTTCTGGCTGACACTGAATCCTCCCACTGTCCATTTTACAGGGGTTACCATTGACCAGCAGGTGAAGTCAAATCAACATACAAATACAAGGGTTACATGAGCAGGTCTGAGACTTACAATTCGGCACTGAAAAATACAATGTATGACCATAAGGGCATGCGATGGAACAACAGATTTAGGCCATTCAGCCTATCTCTTCACTCCGAAACTGTGCCATTTTATCATAGTCTCTAAAACTATTGGAAATATCTTCTATACTCTAGCTGTATCAATCTTTGCAGTAATCACTCAGTTTCAATCAGTTGCGCCCTTGCCCCCATTCTTCTAAATTCCACTGAGTACCGACATAGAGCCCTCAACTGCCGCTCATATGACAAGCCATCATTCCCAGGATAGATCATGCCCAAAACCCATAGATTCTTCCCCAGAACAGCTGACAATAATCCAAATACGGTCTGACCATAGCCCATTACATTCTCAGCAGTATGTCTCCTCCTTGTACTCACACTCTCTTGAAATGAACGTTAGCATTGCATTTGCTTTCCTAACTGCCAACTGCACCTGTGCATTAACCGTAAGAGAGGACGAGGACTCCAAACTCCTTTTGTGCTTCAGATTTCATGAAGGCTTTTAGAACATAATATCGGCATGTATTCCGCCTGCTGAAGTGCATAATCTCACATGTTCCTATATTGTGTTCCATCAGCCACGTATTTTCCCAGTGTCCTAAACTGTCTAAGTCTATCTGCAGCCTCCCCACTTCCTTAATATCACCTGACCGTCCAATCATCACTGTATCATCTGCAAACCTAGTAAAATTGCCATCAGGTCAGATGGTTCACGTAAATGTCACTTCCTGACTACCTAAGGACTATCCACCATTGAAAAGGCACAACGCTCAAGATGCTTGACACCATTTAGGTTAAAGCAGCATGACTGGAATTACACTTGCAAGGTCTTCACTCCTTGCACCACTGGCACTGACGCCCTGCCCACCATTTTATTATGAATTTACCGCATTATGGTGACACAGAACTTGATGGCGCACGATCCCAGCCTATTAATGGCAATCTGTCTCAATGCTGACTGTTGGTGCTCACACCAACAAATGTCATTTTGTGTTGAAGACGACAGAGGGAGGTGGGGGGAGGGGATGTCGATCATAAATGACTGTGACTGTCATTGAGGGCTGACACTGGCCGCGAAAGCCCCAGATGCACCTGTGTCTGTTCTCACCGCTGCAGGCAAGGTCAGTTTTTCAATGAGTCAAATTAAAGAAAGTGATGGGCCTGGACAGTGTTTCTGGCTGAGAACACAGATCCTGTTTGTACCAACTCGCAGAGGTATTCACATACAACTTCAGCCTCTCCCTCCAGAAGGCGAAGTCCCAAACTGATTCAAGAAGGCCAACATCATCCTTGTATGTGAGAAAGCACATGGAACATGCCCTTAGAGACGACCATCCAGTGACTCCGACCTCAATAATCATGAAGTACTTTGAGAGGCTGCTTATTGCCTACACCAACTCCAGTCTCCCAGCCTGACCTGCTGCATTATAGTTTGCTGACTGATGTAACGGGCTCACAACGGATGTCATATCCGAGCCTGTACGCATCCCTGTAACATCTGGACAACAAGGACACCTACACCAGACTCCTGCTCATTGACTAAAACTCCACCTTCAAAATAATTATCACTTACAGACTAATCACAAAACTCCGCGACCCTGGTCTTTGTTCCATCCTCTGCAACTGGCTCCTCAGATTTCTGACGCACAATCGTGAAGATAGGTTAAAACCACCTCCTCCACAATAACAATCAACACTAAAGCTGCTGAAGGATGTGTTCTCAACACCCGACAATACTCCCTGTACAGTATTGTCGGGTGTTGAGAACACATCCTTCACACACGGCTGTACCCTTAGCCCACTACTGTCCTCCCTATATACCCGTGGCTGTGCCCTCAGCACCTTACTGTACGCCCTGCACACCCATGGATGTGACCTCAACCCCCTGCTGCATTCCCTGTACACCCACGGCTGTGTCCACAGCCCCGCACTGTTCTCCATGCACACCCACGTTTGTGCCCTCAGCCCTTTATTATATTCCATGTACACACACGGCTGTGTCCTCAACCCCTTAGTGTGTTCTCTGTACACCGACGGTTGTGCCCTCAACCAACTACTGTACTCCTTGTACACCCACGGTTGTTTCAGTAGCCCCCTACTGTTCTCCCTGTACTCCCACGGCTGGGTCCTAAGCCTCCTAATGTCCCAGCTGTTCAAACACGGCTGAGTTTCCAAATTCCAAGCAACACCAGCTGCACGTTTGCTGATGACATCACTTTAGCAGTACGGATATCAAACAACAACCGTCAGAATGTTGAAAGGCAATAGAGAGCTTGGTGGCATGGTGTGTTGATAATGACCTCTCTTTCTAATCCGGCAAATGTAAAGGAATGATCACTGACTTTGTGAAGAAAGGAGGGGAACATCCTCCATCTACGTCAACCGTTTGAGGGAGTGCAGAGCAGCAAGTCCCTCGGAATGACGATAACTCACCACCTGTCCTGAACTTCCCACATAGGTTCAACGGTTGGGAATATTCAACAATGCCTCTCCTTCCTGAGCTGGTACAGAAAATTCAGCACGCGCTACTTCTACAGATGCACCATCGAGAGCGTATTGTTCCGGTGCATAACAGATTGGTACGGCAACAGCTCTACTCAGGATCGTGAGCTCTAATACAGCAATGACCAACTCGGACTCTAACATCCCAACCACTGATTTCATTTACATGGCTCGTTGCCGCAGAAAGGCTGTCAACATCTACCCCAGATGACTGAGGGAAGGGAGACAGGAAATAGTTGGGGCATTAACACATATCTTTGTATTATCCTTGAACACGGCTGAGGTTCCGGACGACTGGAAAATTGTTCATCCCTTGTTTAAGAAAGGCAGTAGGGATAATCCATTCAATTATAGATCGGTGAGACTAATGTGAGAGGTAGGGAATCTGCTAGAGTGTATACTGAGGTTTAGGATCTACTCTCATTTGGATGAAAATAATCTTATCAGTGATGGGCAACATGGTTTTGTTCAGGGAAGGCCATGTTTTAACAACTCAATAGAATTCTTTGAGGAAGTGATATAGTTGATTGATGAGGGAGATACTGTCGATGTCATGTACATGGACTTCAGGAAGGCGTTTGGTATATTTCCCCACGGTCGGGTTATGGAGAAAGTGAAAGTCACATGGTGCTCTAGCTACGTGGAGAAAGAACTGGCTGGGCAACAGGAGGCAGGGAATAGTAGGGGGAGAGAGTTTCTCAAAATGGAGAACTGTGACCAGTGGTTCCATTTAAGATGTTTCTGGAAAGATACATAAATGGACAGGGAGCAAATGGATACTCATAACCTGAAAATAGGCGACAGATTTAGATAGAGGATTTGGATCGGCGCAGGCTTGGACAACCGAATGGCCTGTTTCTGTGCTGGAATGTTTTGTTCTAACATTATCAAAAACCCATTACACCCCAGTAAAGGTCTCCCACAACCTCTTCCATCTGGCTAAAAGATATGGAAGCTTGAAAACACTGAGCAGCTGGTTCATTAAAAGTTTCTTCCTGGCTGTTATTAGACTGATGAATGTACTCTCTAATCTCAGATAATGCTGATCTTGTTCATGTTGATCTTGTCTCGCGCGCGCTGTGTGCAGTGTAACCTGCATGCCTCTCAGACATGTTTTATAGCCGTTGTTCTGCACATCCTTGCTTACTAACATCAGCCTGTACACCTTGGTGCAGGTCAAAGTCAACCCTCATCTCCCTCCCCCCATCTCACTCCGAGCTCTCTCTGGTCCTCACCCCGAGCACCTCCCATTTCCCATCCCCAGCTCACTGTGTGCTTTGTGTCTCACTATTTCTATCACACTGTCTGTTTCCTTGTATCTTCCTTTTCTCTGTCTTCTGTTTCTTTCCGTGAACTTACTATCTCCCCTTCTCCCTGCCCATGGGACTGTTTGTTTCTTGTTTTGTTTCCTTTCCCTGTTATACTTACTGTCCTTCTGTTTCCCTCGCTGTATTCTCTCTCTTCTTATACGTGTTTGTCTGTTTCTCCCTCGTTGTGATGGTAATAGCTTCTCTATTCTTTGGAAGCAGGTGATGGCTCTTTGGTTGGATGTTGGCAATAAAATAAACTCAACTGTGTTTTGGTATATTGGACATAGTTTAAATTTCTTGGTTAAATTTCAATTGTTGTAAAAAAAAACAACCAGAACTTGGATATCCACTTAACAGCCAATTGCTACATATACTGGAACTGCCTTCTCCCAGTGCTCTGCATACTGGCAACTTAAAGCATTCTATTTTTGTGCATAATAGTGTGACGGTAACAGCTCTTCCCAGGACCATAAGAAACTACAGACGGTTGTTTGCACAGCCCGGACTATCATGGAAACCAACCTTCCACTCATTTATACTTCTCATTGTCAGCGAAAGGCGGGCAACATCAAATATCTCTTCAAAACCGATAATAATCTTCTGCAATCACTTCCAAAATGGAGAAGATACAGAGGCTTGAAAACATGGACCAGCATGCTCAGGAATTCCTTCTTCCCTACCGTAATTACACTGACGAATTGAAATCTCTAACTTTTCAAATAATATTAGTTTTGTGAAAGTCGATCTTGCTTTGCACACCTCCTGTGCAGCTGTCACCTTAAGTGCCTGACTCTGTGTAAGTGCCATTGAGACTCAAGGTCTTCTCAAGAGCAATCAAAAAAGTTAACTAATGCTGGCCCAGCCATCGAAACCTATTTCACATTAATAAATTTAAGAAGATGACGACACTCAGGGAAGACTGTCAAGTGGAATCAAATCAACGAAAACCTCCTCTCATTGGTGTAATTATCCAGTTCTTTATTCCCAGATACAGATCTGTCCTCTCCACGTCTGTGCAGCTGCTGATGTCTGTTACTGTTGGAGCTGATGAATCTTCTCCTACACTGGGATAGCGTACTGTCACCATAGGGGAGGGAAACCCTCCAGCGACACAGTTGCATTGCATGGAGACTGCCATCAATCACAGTTACTGTGCAAACAGTTCTAGCTTTCAATACATTACATTCAGTTCACAATATAACTGGACTGAACTGGATGTTGACATTGCTGGCTTTTGGTCACATCTCCCATCACCAATTGCTCTAGTGAAGTCAGTTGTGAGGGAGAATGATGGATTTTTTTCTTATTGCAGGTTACATGACTCTGCTCTGTTGTACGTTTGCAATGCTGTAACCATCTTACCCCGAATTCCTGCCCCTCCACTAAAAAAAGAAACATAACCAGGATGTTGCTACTGTGCTGATCTCTCCTCCACGGGAGCAAACCAGCCAACACACTGTCACTTGGAACAGTTGCCCTGAACATAGACAGAAAGTGTAGACTTGTCTGAATGTTGCTCTCACTGCTCTAATAAAGAACGTTGGACCTTCCATTCATAATATGCTTCAGTAATTAATTTATACAAATTGACAAACATCTTAATGCAGTTTTACTTGCTGTAAAACAGTTCAAAACCAAAAGTGGACTTATTCATTAAGACTTATCAGGTCAGGTTTAGCTAGGAATTAGGGCGGAATGGGGGCTGTGGCTGTGGAGACTGCATGGGAAGTACAATGATCTTCCTCAGTCATCATCACTCTTAACGTCAGATAGAATTGAATATAGTTCACAACAAGGAACGAGCCAACGTTTGGGAGATGCCATGCTGAATGACAATATGAACTGAACATGATCATTTTAAATGATATAAACTGAACTATATTTTTATACACACCATTTAATCATTGGAATACAGATTGAGTAGGGTCACCGCACCTGAAACATTAACTTTGATGTCTCTTCACAGATACAGCCAGACCTGCTGAGCTTTCCCTCCAAAGTCTGTTTTTGTTTGAGATTGATCATATTATTCATATCTGGCAGGATGCTTACAATTAAAAGCAGATGCTAATAACACAATGTACAGGGCTACGGGGACAATACGGGACAATAATAGTAGGAATATCCAAACTGGAAGAGACAATGGGCTGAGTTTTCACCACCTTTGCTGTAATAATTCTATGTTATGCATTGAAAGCTTTTGGAGATTGGAGAGACAAGCTCGTTCAATGAAGGGCACAGAGTGTTCCATCATCAAAAACTATCCCTATTATTTCATGAAGTTCAGCTGCCTCTAAAATGCATTTTCAAACAAAGTAGATTTCCAGCGATTTCCAGAAATTTACAAGATATTCAGAATGTTTTTTGTACTTTCTATCTGAAAGAAGAAACAGATTTCGGCTGTAATTCAGGTGTCACAGACACACAAACTGTAATAGAAACAAGAACGTGCCACATTGTGCAAATATTACCAAGTTCAACATGTAAACCAATCAAGAAACATGAATTACAGAGATAATGGAAACATGCAAAACAAACAGAACATGCTGGAGAAACGAAAAATAGATGAAGAAGTATCTGCAGATAGCAACAGAATTAACGTATATCATATGATGTGACACTGTTCTGAAAAGTCATGTTGGAATAAAAGGTTAATTTTTTGCCTGTCTGCTCAGATGTTGTCAGATCTACTGATTTTCGCTCCAGCTCTTTTGATTTCTTTCTTCTTTCTAAACTGTGACAAAGTGTCTGATCTGAATGATAGCAGCAAAGCTGTTATCTCAGTTGAATATCGAATAACTTGTTGTGGACATTAAATGAGAAATTAGAAAGTTCCCTATTTTTGAAAAAGCTCTAAATATCGATGACGTATTGCATTGTGAGAACTTGCGATGAAAACGTTAAAACTAAACAGAAGTTGCTGTAAATGCTAAGCAGGTCTGGCAGCATCTATGCAAACAAATCAGAGTTAACGTTTCAGGTCCAGTGCACCTTCCTCACAATTGATGGTAACACTGAAAATGTTGGTTTATATGTAGAAGAGACTGGATAGTTCTTAATGGAGACTGTTAGTAGCTAACAATAGGGAGTGAGTAATGGAAAGCTACATGACAACTCGGCCTGGTGTATGGGTAGGGGGCTAGGACATCGGGGAGGAGAAAGTGAGGACTGCAGATGCTGGAGATCAGAGCTGAAAATGTGTTGCTGGAAAATCTCAGCAGGTCAGGCAGTATCTAAGGAGAAGGAGATTCGACGTTTCGGGCACAAGCCCTTCTTCACGAAACAGTAAAGTGTGTCCAGCAGGCTAAGATAAAAGGTATGGAGGAGAGACTTGGGGGAGAGGCATTGCAGATGCGATAGGTGGAAGGAGGTCAAGGTGAGGGTGATAGACCGGAGTGGGGTGGGGGCGGAGAGGTCAGGAGGAAGATTGCACGTTAGGAAGGCAGTGCTGATTTCGAGGGATTTGACTGAGACAAGGTGGGGGGAGGGCAAATGAGGAAACTGGAGAAATCTGAGTTTATCCCTTGTGATTGGAGGGTTCCTAGGAGGATGATGAGGCGTTCTTCCTCTAACCATCGTATTGTTATTGTCTGGCGATGGAGGAGTCCAAGGACCTGCATGTCCTTGGAGGAGTGGGAGGGGGAGTTGAAGGGTTGAGCCACGGGGTGGTTGGGTTGGTTGGTCCGGGTGTCCCAGAGGTGTTCTCTGAAACGTTCTGCAAATAGGCAGCCTGTCTCCCCAGTATAGAAGAGGCCAATAGATGATGTGTGTGGAGGTACAGGAGAATTTGTGGTGGATATGGAAGGATCCCTTGGGGCCTTGGAGAGAAGTAAGGGAGGAGGTGTGGGTGCAAGTTTTGCATTTCTTGTGGTTGCAGGGGAAGGTGCCGGAAGTGGAGGTTAGGTTGGTGGGGGGTGTGGACCTGACGAGGGAGTCACGGAGGGAGTGGTCTTTTCGGAACGCTGATAGGGGAGGGGAGGGAAACATATCCCTGGTGGTGGGGTCCGTTTGGAGGTGGCGGAAATGACGGCGGATGATACGCTGTATATGGAGGTTGGTGGGGTGGTAGGTGAGAACCAGTGGGGCTCTGTCCTGGTGGCGATTGGAGGAGCGGGGCTCATGGGCAGAGGAGCGGGAAGTGGAGGAGATGCGGCGCAGGGCATCGTCGTTCACGTCTGGGAGGAAATTGCAGTCTTTGAATAAGGAGGCCATCTGTGTTGTATGGTATTGGAACTGGTCCTCCTGGGAGTAGATGCGGCGAAGACGAAGGAATTGGGAATATGGGATGGCGTTTTTAGAGGGGGCAGGGTGGGAGGAGGTGTGGTCTAGGTAGCTGTGGGAGTCAGTCGGTTTATAGTAAATGTCCGTGTTGATTCGGTCGCTGGAGGTAGATATGGTAGGGTCTAGGAAGGGGAGAGAGGAGTCTGAGGCGGTCCAGGTGAATTTGAGGTCGGGGTGGAAGGTGTTGGTAAAGTGGATGAACTATTCAACCTCCTCGTGGGAGCACGAGGCAGTTCTGATAGTCATTGATGTAGCGTAGGAAAAGGTGGGTGTGCTGCCAGTGTAGTTGCGGAAGACGGACTGTTCCACATATACTACGAAGAGACAGGCATAGCTGGGGCCCATGCGAGTGCCCATGGTTACTCCTTTGGTTTGGAGGAAGTGGGAGGATTGGAAAGAGAAGTTGTTCAGGGTGAGGACCAGTTCAGTCAGTCGAAGGAGGGTGTCAGTGGAAGGGTACTGGTTGGTATGGCGGGAAAGGAAGAAGCGGAGGGCTTCGAGTCCTTCGTGATGGTGGATGGAGGTTTACAGGGACTGGATGTCCATTGTGAAGATAAGGAGTTGGGGACCGGGGAAGCGAAAATCATGGAGGAGGTGGAGGGCGTGTGTGGTGTCCCGAACGTAGGTGGGGAGTTCTTGGACTAAGGGGGACAAGACCGTGTCGAGGTATGCAGAGATGAGTTCTGTGGGGCAGGAGCAGGCTGAGATAATGGGCCGGCCGGGGCAGTCAGGTTTGTGGATTTTGGGCAGGAGGTAGAAACGGGCAGTGCAGGGTTGTGGGACTATGAGGTTGGAGGCGGTGGATGGGATATCCCCTGAGGTGATGAGATTGTGGAGGACATAGGGGAGTTCAGGCTCGAAGATTATTGAACTTAGTTATGAGTCTAAAGGGCTTGTGTTGAACATTTCTGGAACACTGCAGTAAGCCAGACACAGAGATATTGGCCAGGGAACAGGATGGGCTGTTAAACTGTCAGGCAATTGAAAGCTCAGTCATTTGCAGCGGTACAACTTGGATTTTCTGTGAAGCTGTCACCCAGTCTACTCTTCATTTCCCCGATGTAGAGGAGACCACATTGTGAGCAGTGCATGTAGTAGACAGGATTCTGGGAAATGTTAGTCAGGTGCTGCTTCACCTGGAGGACATAGTTGGGCCCTTGGATACTGATGAGGAGGGAGGTAAATGGGAAAGTGTTACGCCTTTGGCAGGGGAAGTGAAGTGGACCTGTGTTGAGAATGAATAAAGAGTAGACCAGTGTGTCCTGGAGGGAATGATCCCTCTAGGAGATGGACAATGGGGGAGAGGTGAATATGTGCAGGTGGGGACATCTCGCTGGAGGTGGGGGAAATGCGGGCTGATGATCCTCTGAATGTGAATGCTCCTGGGATAGTAGGCAAGGACAAGGGAAACTCCGCTGTTAGAGGGAAGGGGATGGAAAAGCGTGAAGTGCAGGAGATGGGTCAGACTCGGTTGAGGACCCTGTTGACAACAATTATGGTGAATCCCTTGATTGAGGAACAAGGTGGACATTTCAAAGGCCTCCTTGTTGAATTTAATATCATCAGAAGCAATGCGGTGGAGACGGAGGAAGTGGGGAAATGGAATTGAGTCTACTCAGGAAACTTGGTGTGAAAACGTACACTCCAGGAAGGTGTGGGAGTCAGTGGGTTAATACTGGACATCAATGGCTTGTCTATCCCGAGAAATGGAAGCAGAGATGTTGAAGAAAGGAAGGAAGGAGTCAGAGATAAACCAGATGAAAGTGATGGAGGGGTTCAAATTCCAAGCGAAATTGGTGAACTTTTCCAATTCCAGACAAGATCGAGACGCAGCAGCGATGTTATCATCTATGCATCGGACAAAGAGTTGTGGGTGGGTGCTGAAATAGAACTGGAACAGGGAATTGTCGACGTACCCCAAGAAGAAACAGGCATGCCTGTGGCACACGTGTGTGTCCATGCTCTTCCTCTGAGTGGCAGGAGCAGATTGAAGCAATGGGTCTGCCCAGGTAGTTCTGTTTGTGAATTTCTGCGGGAGATAGAAGCAAGTACTGCTATCAGAGGATCATCAAATTGGGGACAGTTAGGAGTAGGGGTGAGTGGGGCAGGAATCTCCAGATGAAATATGGTCAGTTATCATAGTTGATACAATGCCATGATGTGCCGTGGTAGGCTCATAGTGCAGGGGGAGATTAGAGGAGGTATCTGAGACTGGGCATTCAACCTCTGCAATTTCGAAATCAGTCCCCCAGACTTATCAGGACAGGCTGAGTAACACAGTCAGGTTTGGATCTGAGCACATGGAGTGTAGTCTGTTCGGAAAGTGTCAGGTTGGATTTGGTGAGGGGAGTGCAGAGAAATTAAGACAACCAATGTCATGTGGAGATTTCTCAATGAACCGATTTAGTTCAGGTAAAAGCCAGAGCGAGGGGTCCAGATGGAGGGAGAGTGTTGCAGTTGGGTAACGGGGTATATAGGACAGGGAAAGGAATCTTGCCAAAATAAATGGGCACTGAGGCAAAAACGGCGGAAGAGCTCAACATAATGTCATGCCTAAAATTCTTTAAAGTGGGGGCACAGAACGGTAAAGTTCAGATATTTGCTAAGCACAGAACATTCAGCATCAGAGTGGAAATTCATGAGGGATGGTGAATAAACGACAGGAGGTGGAGTTGGGGGAGGTCATGGAATCAGAGGGCAGGGTATGGGAGTGGAGGAAGTTTCCAGAGGGTCAAGGGCATCTCCACATTGTTGCAAATTGTGTGCCTATTACATCTGGTTATCACAACGAATAAGCCGATCAATAAATTAAAATTATGGAGTGGTAAAGCCTTCAAACAATATGATGCGTTACTGCTGGATTGAGAAAATGTTGATCTCAGTGGTACTGATATCATACGCTCAGTCCTCAGAAAGTAACTGATTGAAAATAATTGGGAAGATAATCTTATTGTAACGTCCTGATTTCACTGGAGTGACATTCAGGCAGCAAGGTCTTACTTTTTGTAGACTTTAGACCAATCTGAAAACATAATATATCTTGATGTTATTAACATGACAAATTTATCCATGGTTTATGAATGCATGAGCAAGGGCAGAGTTCATTTCTCATTCCCAATAGCGCTGGGGAAAGTGTCTTTGTTCAGTGAGGAAATTACCAGTGCAGAATTTCCTGCGATTCCCATTGACCACAGTTAACTCAGGATCCCTGATGTCACATGAGTCAAATACTACTTTGATGCAACGCAAGTTGCTCTGACCTCACCTCAACTGACATTGGAAAATCAATGAAATGAATAAAGAACAAAGCAAAGTACACAGCCTATTTGAACAATGTGCTCACTCTACTCACAACTTTTAATGGAAAACTGATGAATGGATTTCTGATCCTGAGGAGAGGTTTGTCCTATTTCTGATAAGGCTGTTTGGTTAAATGTTGTGACAGAGAGACAGAAAGACACTCCACTCTGTACCAAGAGGAACAAAACCAGCCTGTTCACGGTACATCAGACAGTTACAGAAATGCACAGTCTGTTCCTATGGGAAACTGATCATCTCAATCTCATCACTGACTGATGACAAATAGCAGCACAGACGTCAGCGGCTCCCATTATCCCAGCTGGAAAGCAAAAAGGGGAAGGGATGGCCAGAGAAAGTGGGATAACTGGGGAATTGGTATAACTTAAAGTGTGAGTGGCAGAAGAAGTGTGTGAAGGGAGATCATCAGTGGAAGAGTATGTAGCAGCAGAAGGGGTAGTGCAAGGGGAGTAGGACTGAAAGAAAATAGTAGGACGGAGGAGGAAGAATGGCAGATGAATTTTTAGTGAGAGGGAAAAAGCTTGTTTTCGAGGAAGTGAGATTGGATGAGAAAACATCGCTGTACAAGAAAATTGGGATCTGATTTCCATTCAAAATGTAGAAAGGATTCCCTGTACTTTCTCTTCTATCACTTGATTCTTGTTCAGGTTGGACATGTACTATATATTTCAATATCTCCATCAAGTGCAGACGACATTTTTCTTTGTTCCCTATGGCGGTGTTTCAATATTTTATTTGCAGTTTATATTTGCTTCCAATTCATGGTAGATATGAGAATATGATTTGATCTTCTGCAGTTTGCACATAACATAGAATTTGTTTGAATATTTATAGTCATCACACTCGCTGATTTAAACAAACAATGAATGAGTACATGTCCATTCTGCAGATTAGAAAAATTCTTCAGCTCTAGCAATTGCAGAGAATGTTACAAAGAACAGTTCCACACAAAATACTAATGTTCCACTGCAAGGTGCCAAACCCTAGTTTTTCGTAAATTATTCACAATGTTTCTAAATAAAACAAGCAGAGGGGCAGAGTATAAAAGGTGAATTCAACTCTGTGTCGAAAATGCTATTTGTGGCTCCCTCGTAAAATGTGTTAACTACATCACTCATAAATTCACCAAAATAGGAAAAGCAAGAGACTGGAATTATCAAATCATCCTCTTAATAACATTTGGAGAACAGAAAGGAAATCACGGTTTGTTTGTGATATTCAGAAAGACGATTGTGAGAATATGGAAGGTGGGGAGCAGTGGAATAATGACCAATGTTATGGATGACAAAAAGATGACCTGGGTGGATCACAGTCAGGAGGAAGGTGTTAGGCTATTTGAGAATAGAAACAGATTATTCAGATAGCCAGATCAATGGCCAGATGAAATTTCACATCGATAAATTGGGAAGGTGCAAATCAGAAGTAAGAAGACAAGTGAGTACTCAAAAGTGTGTATGAAAGAGGAGGGCTAAATTTGCTCGTTTTTTCTTTTCATCAGGGAAGGTTGAGGAGGGAACATGGTACAGATGTACAAAAGCATAAGGGGTATGGAGAGGATGAAAAGACAACAGATTTTTTTTCTTATTCAAAGAATCAAAAACAAAGGGATACACTTTTAAAGCAAAACGCTGGGCATTGAGAGAGGATTTGTGGAATGTCTTTCAAACCGAGAGGGGAGTATGAATCTGGAATGCGTTGTCTAGGAGGGCGGTTGAGGCAGGTAATCACACAAACGTTTAAAAAGTCTTTTGATATGCACTTGCTGTCACTGACGCAATCGGTCTGTTTTTCATTGCAGGATTCTTTGCAGTGGCAGCCATGAACACGCTGGTATATTCTGAAACAATAAGCAATGGCAGTTGTTGCTTTGTCCTTTGAATGTACTCAGTAAGTGGCTACATTACAAACCAGCATCATGTCATGCACCGTAAGCACTTACTCAACCAAAGACAGCCCAACCATCTCTGGGAACATCCAGGGTAACTCACATGCTCTGTGCAAGCACTGTCCAAAAGCAGCACTGATATTACTCTGGCAGTTTGCCACCATTATTATAGTCACAGCCATAACTTGAACACAGCTTTTCCTCCATTATAATACAGACCCTTATCAATAAGAATGTTATTACTCTGAAACATAATAAATTATTTCCCAGGTATTCACTTTGACAAACAGCAGGTGATTTTTGGACAGTTGTTTCTCACAGAATTCACTTCCCCACAAACTTTTTACAATTTAACATTTTCTTGTGCACTATCTCCCTGATCTCACACACCCCACTCCCCTACATCCCCCTTACTCTCCATTCTTATTGAAGAATCTCTGAAAAACCTGTGCCTCACCTCGATAATTTATTCCAACTCCCAACTCACATTTTGGACTGATTTGATTCCTTCTCTCTGCATGGTCATTAAAGTGGCCGTGCCTGATGTCCTATTCACCTCGACCTTCAGTTTGGAATGCTATGCTTCTCGGAATTATCGTGCGTGTATCTGTTTGGCTTGTCCTAGATGGATGTGCAGATGCTTTCGAAATGGTGTACATTCTCATCTGTATGGAAGGATACTAGTGAGAGTGGGTTATGTCTGTTTTTCTGGCTAGTTGTTGTTCATGTATCCAGATGGCTAGTTTTCTGCCTGTTTTTCCGATGTACTGCTTGTTACAGTTCTTGCAAGGCTTATTCTTCCTAGAGTATGTGAACTTATTGCGGTGCTCAAACGTATGAAAAGATGTAAAACAGGAGCACTCCATTTCTGTTAGTTGGCATTACAGCATCAATGAGTTCTGATTTCAAGATTATCAGCAAAAGAGCAGGAGTGAGATAAGGAAAATCTTCTTTATTGAGAGTGTTGTTAGGATTTGGAATGGACTGCCTGGGAGAGGTGTGAATGAGCCAGACCTCTGTGGTGGGCAAACGTTGTTGGACGGAATCCTGAGGGACAGGATGTACATGTATTTGGAAAGACAAGGACTGATGTGGGATAGTCAACATGGCTTTATGCTTGGGAAATCATCCCTCACGGACTTGATTGCGTTTTTTGAAGAAGTAACAAAGAAGACTGATGAGGGCAGAACAGTAGATGTGATCGACATGGACTTCAGTGAGACGTTCAACAAAGTTCCCCGTGGTAGAGAGATTAGCAAGGTTATATTTCATGGAATACAGGGAGAAGTAGCCATTTGGATACAGAACTGGCTCAAAGGCAGAAGACAGAGGGTGGTGATAGTGGGTTGTTTTTCAGACTGGAGCCCTCTGACCAGTGGAATGCCACATGCATCGATGCTGGGCCATCTATTTTTTGACAATTACATAAATGATTTGGATGCGAGCATACGAAGTCCAGTTAGTAAGTTTGCAGATGACACCAAAATAGGAGGGGTTGTGGACAGCGAAGAGGGTTTCCTCAGATTACAACAGGATCTGGACCAGATGGGCCAATGGGCTGTGTGGTGGCAGATGGAGTTTAATTCAGATAAATGCGTGGTGTTGCATTTTGGGAAAACAAATCTTAGCAGGAATTATACACTTAAAGGTAAGGTCCTAAGGAGTGTTGCTGAACAAAGAGACCTTGGAGTGGAGGTTCATAGCTCCTTGAAAGTGGAGTCGTATGTAAATAGGATAGTGGAGAAGGTATTTGGTATGCTTTCCTTTATTGGTCAGAATATTGATTACAGGAGTTGGGAGGTCATGTTTCGACTGTACAGGATATTGGTGAGGTCACTCTTGGTATATTGCTTGCAATCCTGGTCCTCTTCCTCTCGGAAAAATGTTGTGAAACGTCAAAGGGTTCAGAAAATATTTACAAGGATGTTGCCATGGTTGAAGTATTTGAGCTACAGGGAGAGGCTGAACAGGCTAGGGCTATTTTCTCTGGACTGTCGGAGGCTGAGGGGTAACCTTATAGAGATTTTAAAAAATATGAGAGGCATGGATAGGATAAATAGACAAAGTCTTTTCCCTGGGGTGAGGGAATCCAGAACTAGGGGACATAGGTTTAGGATGAGTGGGGAATTATATAAAAGAGACCTAAGGGTCAACTTTTTCACACAGAGGGTGGTACGTGAATGGAATGAGCTGCCAGAAGATGAGGTGGAGGCTGGTACAATTGCAATATTTAAGAGGCATTTGGATGGGTATATGAATCGAACGGGTTTGGATGGACATGGGCCGGTTGCTGTCAGGTGGGAGTAGATTGGGTTGGGATAACTTGTCATCATGGACAGATTGGACCGAAGAGTCTGTTTCATGCTGTACATCTCTATGACTATAACTGGATATGTATTTGGAAAAGTGAATTTAACAGGTTGCAGATAAAAGGGCTGCAAATGAGAGGGACTTGGGATACATTTCTGAAGCTGATGCATACACAGTGTCCAATGGCCTCCTCCTGTACTTAAAAGTTTTGCACTTCATCATGTGTCTAATGTGAATAAAAGTTAGCATCAGATTATTTCCCATTGTAAATGCTCTCGAATATCTGATTATTTCGTGCAGCATAAGCATTTAAAATACAAGTATTGCAAGGCCAGCATCATTATATAGTCTAACTATTGCTCAGAACATGAATATTTTAAATGTTCAAAGTTTGTGAGACGATTTGTAGCTCGGCTGCTCGTTGTTTGTGGACCTGGTCGCGGAGCTGGGAATTTGTGTTGCAGACGTTTCGTCCCCTGTCTAGGTGACATCCTCAGTGCTTGGGAGCCTGCTGTGAAGCGCGTCTGTGATGTTTCCTCCGGTATTTATAGTGTTCTGTCTCTGTCGCTTCTGGTTGTGAGTTCCAGCTGTCCGTTGCAGTTGTCGGTATATTGGTTCCAGGTCGATGTGCTAATTGATTGAATCTGTGGATGAGTGCCATGCCTCTAGGAATTCCCTGGCTGTTCTCTGATTGGCTTGTCCTATAATAGTAGTGTTGTCCCAGTCGAATTCATGTTGCTTGTCATCTGCATGTGTGGCTACAAAGGATACCTGGTCTTGTCGTTTCGTGACTAGTTGGTGTTCATGGATGCGGATCGTTAGCTGTCTTCCTGTTTGTATTATCTCACTCTAAAACTAAATGTGGAGTGGTCTATTGACGTGCTGTTAGTTGCAGAGTAGGTAGTAATACTTTGGTTCCAGAGGCTTCAGTGAGCAGAAACACAGCAAAAGTTGCAGGTAAGCTCAAGTAAAGTCTTTTTAACGCTAGACTGAAAGCAGTTGAGATGGCAGTCAGGGCAGTTGCATGTTCCTCCTGCGGGATGTGGGAACTCTGGGAGATTTCCACCGTCCCTGAGGACTACACATGTGGGCAGTGCAACCAGCTGCAGCTCCTGCGAGACCGTGTTCAGGAGGTGCAACTGGCTGGTCTCTGGATCATCGAAGATACTGAGAACTTCATAGATAAGAGCTTTAGTGAGGTAGTAACGCCCATGTCCCCCCTTAGCCATGTTTGTGTAAAGACTATAATGTCCCAGTCCCATGTAAAGATCCACACACTGAGTTCATATGCATTACCTGTCAGCCCTGTTCCATTTAAATAAACGAAATTTAATCCAACAGGCGTTCCTTGCTTACAGCCGTGTTCCAGGCAGAGAGTAGCTGGGCGACTACCAGGAATGGCAAAGAGAATAGGCAGAGAGTGCAGGTATCCCTTGTGGTCATTCCTCTCGAAAACAAATATACCATTGTGGTTACTGATTGTGAGTGTTGGGAGATGGGGGATGGGTGTCAGGCAATGACCGTTCAGGGGAAAGCAGCAGTAGCCAGATTGGTTGCACTGCGACTGGCTCTGGGATAGGATCAAAATAAACAGCGTCTTCGAGATAGGAGATTCGATTGTTAGGGAGACACAAACGGGAACCCAGGATGGTGTGTGGCCTCTCAGGTGTCAGGGTCCAGAATGTCTCTGAGTGGCTGCTGAACGTTCTCGGGGAGCGGGGGTGTTTGAACTGCGAGAAGTCATTGTGTATATTGATACAAATGGCACAGTTAGACATAGGAATGTGGTCCTACAGAGTGATTACTGAGTGCTAGGAGAAAAGTAAAAAAAAAGGACCTTGACAGTGGTAATCTCCTGATTACTTCCAATGTAATGAGGTAGTGAAGGTAAGAATAGGAGGATATTGCAGATAAATATGTGACGAAAGAATTGTTGCAGGGGGAAGGCTTCGTGTTTTTAAATCATTGGGAGCTTTTCTGTGACAGAGTTGACCTGTTCAAGGGGGACTGGTGGCACATGCACTGGAGTGAGGAGAGGGGGAACCAATAACTTCGCAGCCAGTTATGCTTGTGCTACAAGGGAGTGTTTAAACGAGATTGGCAGGAGGTGGTATCCGTAAGAGCTGGGAGGCAAATGTGAGGCTGGAAGGAGATACAGTATTCAGAATAGTACGTTGAAGAGATAGATCAGGCAGGAATACGATAGGGAGCAAGGAATGTCTACGGATTAAATTGCACTTATTTCAATGCAAAATGACTAACAGGTAAGGCCAATGAATTTAGGGTGTGGATGGGTAATCAGCGCTGGATAGATTAGCTATCACAGAAACATGGCTGAGAGATGGACAGGACTGACAGCTTAATGTAACAGGGTAAAGTGCATTAGGCGGGACAGAGATGGTGGAAAGAGGGGAGGGGGGTTGCATTTCTGATTACGGGGAGAACCACAGCAGTGATCAGAGATAAAATAACTGGTGAATCATCCAATGAGGCTTTGTGGGTGCAACTACGAAAAAAGAAGGGGATGGTGACATTAATGGGGTTGCACTCTTGCCCCCCAAGTAGTCAACAGGAATTACAGGAACAAAAATATCTAGAGAGATTGAGAAGACGTGCAGGAACATTCAGGTTGTCATAATAGGGGTTTTAATTTTTATAACAGACTGGAACTGCCAGATCATTGAGCCATTCGATGGGATGGAATCAAGTAGGTGCGTCAGGAAACTTTCCTCAAGCAGTATATAGAGGGTCCTAATCGGTCAGGGGCAAAATTTGACCTACTCTTAAAAATAGGTCAGGACAGGTGAGTGAGGTGACAGTAGATGTGCACTTTGTGACCAGTGACCATAGGTCTATTAATTTTAAAATAGTTATGGAGAGGGAAAAAATTGGATCACACATTCAAGTTCTAAATTGGGACAAGGTTAATTTTGGTGGACTCAGACAGGAGTTTGCAGGGGTTGATTAGAGTCGCCTGTTTGCAAGAAAAGGGAGTTCCGGCAAGTGGGAGTTTAAGATCTATATGTTCCTGTGGGGGTGAAAGGAAAGTTGACAGGAATGAGGAACCCTGGATAGCAAGAAATGTTTAGGCTTTGACCAAACAAATTGTGGAGGCATGGTTCAGTTAGAGGCAGCTAAAATCAAGGAAATCCCTGGAGGTGTACAGCGGATATAGGAGTTTACTGAAGAAGGAAATCAGGAGGACGAATGGGGGTATGAGATAACCTTGGCTGAGAAGATCAGAGTGAATCCAAAGAGGTGATTTAAGTATATTAAAGGAAAAGCAGTAACTAGAGAGAGAATAGGACCCCTCAAAGACCAAAGTGGACATGTATGTGTCGTACCATAAGGGATAGGTGATGTCCTCAACAAATATTTCTCCTCTATATTTACAGTGGAGAAAGACATGAATACATGGGAATTTGGAGAAATCAATGGTGATTACTTGGGGGCAGTCCATATCCAGGAGACGATGCATTGGATGCACTAGAATGTTTGTAGTTGGAGAAATCTCATGGGCCTCAACAGATATATCCAAGAGCACTGCAAGGGGCTAGAGAAGAATTTGTGGGGGCCCTGGCTGATAATTTTGATCATCAATTACCACAGGTGAGATCCCCGAAGGCTGAAGGATGGCAAATGTTGTGCCCTTATTAAAGAAGGACTGAAAAATAAAGCCTGGAAAAGACAGACCATTCATCTTAACATCTGTGGTAGGTGTATTACTTGAGAAGATTCTGAGGGAGAAGATGCGCATGCATTCGGAAAACAGGGTTTGATTAGGAATTGTAGGCAAGGCGTTTTGAATGGAATTTCATGCCTGACGAATTTCCTAAAACTCTTTGCTGACGTGACCAAGAAAGTCGAGTAGGGCAGGCCGGTAGACGTCCAAACGTGTGGTGCTGGAAAAGCACAGCAGGTAAGGCAGCATTCGACGATCAGGAGAATCAACATTCCCGGCATGATTCCATCATAACGAATGTACAAAACATCGAGACTCCTACTTCTCGGATGCTGCCTGACCTGCTGGGCTTTTCCACTGCCTCACTTTTCGACTCTGATCTCCAGCATCTGCAGTGATCACTTTCTCCAAGGATGGTAGACCCTTGGTGAAAGTGTATTTCAGTTCCACCAGAACAGGATGAAGCTTTTCAGCCCCTGGAGCATGTTATACAGTTATAGGAGGATACCAATCATCCCCTTGAGTAGATAGAACGAGACCCAGTTTAGATCATGCTGCAATAGTATCTGACTATTCAGCTACTTGAAGTCACTAACACGGGAAATGGAAGAGGCAACAAAGTGACTGGACTATGGGGTATACTGGAATAACACCAGGCTATATAGCCTCTCAAGCCTGCCCTCCCCTCCAGTAAGGTCAAGGCAGATCTCTCTCGACTGCAATTTCTCTTTCATGTCGAATTCTTTCTGGTCCTCAACTCCCTGATGTGTTAAAATCCATTAACATCTCCCTGTGCCCCAAATCATTTCAGAGGTCTAGCTGTCTGGGATAGAGAAGCCCCAACAGTCGCTACCCTCTGAGAGAAGGAAACAGTCCCCACACATATACCTTGCCCTATTGATATGAGCACAAGTTATGGACATAGCGTGCAGATGTCAACTGGAGTCATTCTAACCATTGAACAACTCGGTGGGATCCTTTACCTGTGTTCCCCACCTCACCATGCCGCCTTCTCCTACTCCCCCACCTCGCCTCTTTATCTGTACAAGCACCACCAGTCCTGAAGAAAGGGTATACCGAAGGTGTGGACTTCTTCTCCTGATGCTGCGTGGATTGTTGTGTTCTTTTAGCCTCCTGCATTAGAACATTCACAGTTTTAAACCAAAATCTCTTCTTGTGTAATAGGTCAGAGAGAGTGAACGAGCTGCGCCTCTTCTTATCCAATAGCTGCGAGGAGCTGAATGGCGTTCTCATATTTCCGTGAAGCAAGCTTTAGATGCCGAATGAGTTCCTCGTTTTCAGTCCTGTGGAAATATTCAGATTCCAGTAGTACTGTTACTTGTTAAGAGATTGAGCTTGAATGTTGTCCAGGTTTTGATACTTTATGCGATCTTTTGTGAGCATCCTGACTTCTGATCGAACTATGGAGAATCAGACATTGCTGAAGCAGCTGAAGGTGTTCGTGTCGATGAAGCTACCCGGAAGATCGCCCACAGAGATATCCTGGGACTGAGAGGATTGATCTCCACCAGCCACATTGTCTTCTGAATAGCCGAACCAGTGGGGAGTTTCCAACTGATTGCCACTAGGTTCAAGTTTATTCTGTCTCCTTAACACCTTGTTCAGTCATGGGGTAAAAACAAAGACTACAGATGCTGTAAACCAGAGTCTAGATTACAGTGGTACTGGAAAAGCACGGCAGGTCAGGCAACATCCGTGGAGCAGGAAACTCGACGTTTCGGGCAAAAGCCCTTCATCAGGAACAGAGGCAGGGTCCCTGCAGAGTGCAGAGATAAATGAGAGGGGGATGGAGGTGGGGGGAAAGTAGCATACAGTACAACCGGTAAATGGAGGTGGGGATGAAGGTGCTAGGTGAGAGGAGAGGGTGGAGTGGTTTGGTGGAAAGGAGGATAAGCAGGTAGGACAGGTCATGCGGACGGTACTGAGCTGGAAGGTTGGCACTGGGGTGAGATAGGGGAAGGGGAAATGAGGAAACTAGTAAAGTCTAAATTGAAGCCCTGGGGTTGAAATGTTCTGAGGCAGAAGATGAGGCGTTCTTCCTCCAGGCGTCTGGTGGTGAGGGAGCGGCGGTGGAGGACGCCCAGGACCTCCATCTCCTCGGCAGAGTAGGAGGGGGAGTTGAAATGTTGGGACACAGGGCGGTGTGGTTGATTGGTGCGGGTGTCCCGGAGATGTTCCCTAATGCGTTCTGCTAGGAGGCGTCCAGTCTCCCCAATATAGAGGATACCGCCTCGGGAACAATGGATGCAATAAATGATATATGTGGATGTGCAGATAAATCTTTGATAGATATGCAAGGTTCCTTGAGGGCCTTGGAAGTAGATGAGGGACGAAATATTTTGTGTGAAATAGGAGGATTCATTGATGCTACAAAACGACAAACCAACGAAGTAGAGACTGCAAAGACAGAATGTTCCATGTTGTTCCTCCTAGCTCCCTTGATAATGTTTCACGTGCATTACATTAATGTGGTTTTCTGTTGGTAAGGAGACACACCGGATGGTTTGTGCGATGTCTCAAGGAAGCATGTTCCATCTCTGAGAAGACAGATTAATCTTCTGCACGCATGCCAGAATTTTTTCAGAATGGCCAACTCCATCAGTGTGTGGCTGCTGACAGGTTTGTGAACAACATCATGCTCAGTGCAGGGTCTCACTCCAACTGTACATTCAGAGGGTGAGAGTTTGTTCAGAGCATGGAGTTTTCACTCAATCAACATGGGGGCTCCACACAGATATGTAAACTATCATAGAGTAATAGTGTTCAACAGGCCCTTCAGCCCAAACTGGCCCATTCCGACTAAAATGTTCATCCATGCTAACTCCATTCTCTGCATTTAGCCCATATCGTTCTAAACGTTTCCGATCATAAATTTGTCCAAATGTGAAAATATGTATTGCAGAAAAAACGTTATATTTCACGATATCAATGTTTTGTTTTGGAAATAATGAATGTTGATTAATAACACTCAAGTTTTATTGCAATTACATTTTATTCTTTTGTCGCATTACAAGTTAAACACTCATTTCCTTCACAATCTCTCTATGGTACCATCACCGCATGGTTTAGTCTTGTGTAACACCTTTACACTGTCTCATTGTGGCAAGGAGATCATTCCTTAAAAAGGAGAGAAAATTTGTTCACAGTGCCCCACATACTGTCTCCATATCACTCTACAACTTCAATAAAGTGTCTTCACTCTTATACTTCCATAATTTTTCAAAGAAGGGCAACACACATTTACTGTGCTGATTATGTACTGCTCCATATGACATCTGTCAGTGGCTCATGACCACAGACATCCAGCTCTTTTTCACTAAGCGCACTTCCCATCATTTCGCCTTCTCATAAATACAAAATGAGAAGGATGGTATGTTTTGCCAAATCATTTCATTGCCTTGCAAAGCGCTATGCTTTAAGCACAGCCACTCCGACAGCACAACACTATTGCCATGGAGATGGTTGAAGATGCTGAGGAGGTGATGGCCTAGCTGTGTTATCTCTGGAATATTCACCCAGGGGCACAGATGATGACCCAGACCTCGGATTTGAATCTCTCCACGCCAGATGTTGGAATTTGAATTCAATAAAGTATCAGAAATTGAGAATCAAATGAAACAACTAAACCACTGTCTTTGTCCTACCTGGCACGCTCATGACCTTCAGGGACGAAAATATACCATCTTCACCTGGTTGGTCTTACATGTGACTCTAGATCCACAGCACTGTGGTTAACACACAGTTGCAATTTGAAATGGCCAAGTCAGCCACTCTGTTTCATCAAAGTCTAAAAAGAAATGAAACCAGCCGGATCACAGCACTGACTACTTACAGCCGTGGACTGCAGTGCATCAGGAAAGCAGCTGACCAATACCTTCTGAGGCCAATGAGGAAAGGAAATTAATTACTGGCCCACCATCATATTAATGAATAAAGGAAGATGATCACACTCACGGTAGAGAGACAAAGGGACATAACTCACTTCAAACCGGGACTTGGATGTACACCTTACAAGGGCATGAATTTGAATAACATGGGAACAGGAGAAAAATAAATAAGATTAATCTGGATTTTGATTTCCATTCCAGCTGATCATCAACAATCCCTTTGTTTCTTCCTCTCTATCTCTCTCTTTCTCTATCTGTTCAACTCACTCCTTCTCCCCTTCACAAGAGACATCCCTTGTTACCCAGTTACGTTCAGTTTTGATGTATGGTCGTTGGAATTGAAATGTCACTTCTATTTTTCTCTCGACCTGAGGCTGTGAAATACCTTCAGTTTCTCTGGCACTTCCTCGTTCTTTTTGTTTCTGATCTCTAACATCACTTTTTTTCAACCATTCATGTTGTTATGATATGGGATGTCTGCATCACTGGCATGGGCAGCACTTGTTGACCTCACTAAATGCCTCTCACTGTGGCGTAATTCCTAAAGGCAGTTGGTTTGACGTCATTCTCAAGACTGACCAGATAATAAAGCTGGAAATCTTTAACAAAGGACAACAGTGAAATAGATAAACTTATTGACGAAGTACTGGTGGGATTATATTAGTAAAATTCGCTTTTATTTCCTGTTCCTGTCATTTGATTTTAAGTTCTGTCATTCTCTGAAACAGGATTTGAAACAGTGTCTTGAGTGTAGTACCCTGGGCCACTGAATTATGTGAACAACGACATTACTACTCTGACACAGTGTCCCTGTCATGAATGTACTTTACAGACAAGAACAAGATTGCGATGGAGACATTTGTAACGGAAATAATGATTAGAAGAGAACTGGAACCATAATGTCTGAATTTTATCAAGGTATAGATAATGGTTTATTTAGCACCCGCACTGACGTCAAGATGGTGTCCGGGGATATCATGGAGCTGGTCATGGGTAGCTTTGGTGATGGAGAGAATACCAAGACATAAATCAATTGGGGGCAAATCGGTACATTTGGGAGTGTGAACAGTCTTGTTCTCAGATGTTTGTGAGGGCGGGGGTGTGGGCGGTTCTGAAATTTGTGGAGAATGAATGGATTTGCATTTGAAACTAAAGACAAAAGTTTCGATCTTTACTAAATATAGATAACCAAAATATCACTGAAGTTCTCCATGGCTAGTGGGATTAATAAATTGATAGAGATGTGGAGACTTACCAGGAACGCCAACAATAGCGAGCATGGGATAGTAACTTGCCTGAATAATCAGCAGTACACCATTTATCCGATCTGGTAATATGTGCCAATGCCACGAAACAAGGTAAAGACCCCAGGATAAACTCCTGTCCATTGTTTCAGCATTCCATTATATTTTTCTTACAGTCTGAACCGCTGGTGTGACATTCCAGTCTACTGTTCTCAGATTCTGATCCATTGTTGGAACGTTCCAGTCTATGGTTCTCAGATTCTGTTCTCTCCTCTCCCTGTCTCTGCTACAGCTGATCCCTGTTCGTGTTGGAGATTATGCATCCGCAGCTATAATGGGATAAAGCATTGCAGGAAGTCCTTTACATATAAAAGAGGAAAGCCATCCAATGCCATAATTAGGATCCATGGAGACTGACATCAATCACAGTCACTGAACAAACAAATCCAGTCAACTCCTTTCAGTATTCTAGCTTCAGTTCACAATAACAATTGAATTGAATTGAATGCTGACATCGCTGGCTAATGGTCACATCTTCCATCAGCAATTACTGTCGTGAAGTTAGTTGTGAGGGAGAATGATGGATGTTTTCTTGTCGCAGGCTCGATGCTTCTGCTGTGTTGTCCATTTGCAATACTGTAACTGCCTGACCGCTCCACCATGACCACCCAAAATAAACACAATCTAGATATTGTTAACATACTGATTTAGTCTCGACTAGAATAGGTGCCTAACAACAGATTTTCAGTGGACATATTTGCCCTGAACATGCACAGGAAGTGCGGATCTGTCTGGACATTCCTCTCATTGCAATAAGACAATGTTGAATCTTCAACACACAATACGATTAAGCACTCTTTTCTGTAAAGTCACGAACACCTTAATACACTTCATTGACTTCAATGCAGTAAGACTTACATTTGTGGAATTCAGTCCAAAGCCAAACATGGAATGTTGTCGCAAAACCAGTACTTGATTGTCCTTGATTTCTTTAAAGAGGCATTAAACGACCCAAGATTCTCATATGTCAGAATTTTGAAAGGTTCGTTTGTGCCCTTTTGTTTATACCTAAAGATAATGCTTCATGCAGAAGACTTTCATGTCTTTAAAAAGAAACATGTATAATCAAGAGGACGTGGCCAGCTCTCTAGCTGGACAGGTTGAATCAGTTCTGGGGTTAGTTGAGTCAGGGTCACTGGATGCTCTCTGCCTCCTTCTGCGCTTCTGACCTTGTAACCTGTCAGCAGTTGTGTCTGTTTTACACTTGATGCTAAGGGATTGTTTATTGGGATTGTTGGAAGTATTCTGGAACAGCATCCTTAAGTCGGAATAGCCTGCTGGTTTCAGATACGATACGTTATTCAGGAATTTTATTTTTGGTTCCTTATGATTCATTTGGTAAATTGGTGAATCAATGTTACGTGTTTAAATCTCGGCAGTCTCACCGGCTAATTCACTCTGGGAATATCAGCTACACACTAACCTTCAACAAGCAGCAACGTTATGGTCTGGGTTAGCTGCTTAAAATGTCTTGAGAGATTGGGTTTGGCCCATAACAGACTGGGGGCCTTTTGCAGTGTTTAGATAGCGAGTGGCAGGTGTTAGTGTCTCTTATTTCGTGTGTTGATTGGCGAGTAAACAGAGTTTCAGATAGCGATGATTCTTGCAGGAACCAAGCTTGTTTTGGAGGTGGAAAAGGTGAGCTTGGGGGTTTAACAAAATACACATAAGTCCAAGCAGCGATAATAAGTAGACGAAAGGAATTGAAGCTATCTCCTAATGTGAGGAAAAATGAGATGATTGCAGCAGTAGCTCAGCATTCCAATTTGCTGGAAACTCCATTAGGATCTGTAGAGATGACTAACCTTGAATATCAAATTGCGCAGCTCGGCTTAGAAGCAGAAATGAATCAGTTAGAGGTACGTCTAACATTAGAAGACGAACAAAAAGGACGAATAGGTTGAGTGGAGGAAAGAGAAAAAAAAAACAATCGCTTTTGCAGGAGAGAAAGGAAATGGGAGAGCATTTCGGCATCAGAGATGGACACTTAGAGAAAGTGGCTAAACATTTTCAGTGGCCAGTGACCGTGTGGGCTTTGTTGACCCAAACAAAACTTGTAGGTAGAGCTAGTGAGGTATTCACAACACTATCAGGGGAGGGATCTGGGGTGAATGAGGAGGAGACATGTGCATATGAGCTTATGCCAGAAGCCTACAGACAATGCTTCAGGAATCTAAGGAGGGATCCTAATCAAATTCATGTTGAGTTTGAAAGGATCAAACAAAGTAATCTTGATAGATAGATAGATAAGAGCTTTAAAAAGATATCAAACCTACGACGTTCTTCGAGAAACAATTAAATTGGAGGAGTTCAAACATTCACAATGTGACATAGTGCTAACTCATTTGGAAGACTGACCGCTGAAGTCGCTAATGATTACGACGAGTGATTAATGATTATAAAACTTGTTTTGGCTTCCAGAATCAATTTCAGTTGATGATGGATAGAAACTGGGACAAAGAGAAATCCTCACGCAGAAAGGGAAAGGGAGATCTCGTTGAATATTGAAATGATAACTTTCCACAGGGTAAAAAGGAAATATTTGAAGGGGACAAAGAAGTTAAGAAGCTATGTTGTTTTCATTGCAACAAATTAAGACACATTAAATCACTGTGTTGGTGGGTTCAGGGAAAAAAAATCACAGACGCAGGAAAACGGGATAAGCCTGTGAGTTTTGTAGGAGTGGTAACAGAAAAAAAAAGTGGAAGCTAGAAACGTGAATCAGAATGCACAAACTGATCGGAGGTTTGTAAAGAAGGAAGTGACAGATCTGCTCAGAAAATACACCTGCAAAGTGAAAGTTTATTCACATAGGCAGGTAAAGAGGATGCAATATTAATGGACACCGTATCCTCTCAGTGTATGCTTCTGAAAGATGAGGATATATGTACTCCTGAAGAACTATTTCCAGAAAATATGCTGCTAAAGGGATTTAATCTTGAGGCAAAAAGTGCAACATTTTGTAAAGCGAGTGTAACATATTCAGGAAAGTGTGGGGCAATTGTGGGAGGGTTATTGGACAAACTCTCCAGGAATGCAATTTATCCTAGTGGAAAATATAGCTGATTCCCCGGTAGGAGTCCTGCTTACTCTGGTTGAAGAACCAATGGAGACGTAGGCAACTGAAGCAATGCAGGAGTCTTATCCTGGAAACTTTCCTGATTGTGGGGTAACAAGTTCCCGTGTTACCAGTTGAAACAGGCAATATCTAAAATGTAAAGATAAGGAAGCTTAAGCGCCATTAACAGAGAATTTGTTCCAGCAGATAGTTGAGACAAAACAGCAGCAAGTTTGTGATAATGCACATATTTTGAGTTCGGCTAAACTAATTGAGTCACAGCAGAGAGATAAAATATTAAAGCAGTTGCATCAAAATCCATATACGTTAGGAATTTTGAATGTATCCCTGATTGTCAATAACTAAAATGATGCCCACATAAGGAAATGGAGACAATCACATAGTCAAAGAGATGAGAAATGTGAAGAGATTCATCAAATCATTTCGCCAATGGTGTATAGAAAGCAGACGATACGAATCGTGCATGAGCTACCAACGAGAAGACATTTCGGAGTGACGAAAACACAGGCTGAAATACAGGGACATTTTACTGGCCTGGACTGCAACAAGATGTATCTGTATTTTACCAGACGTGTCATACAAGTCAGGTAATTGGAAAAACACATGCAATGATAAAACCTGCACCTTTCTTCATTCTTCTGGCATTTGAGGCACGTTTTACAAGAGTCTTAATTGATGGGTTGGGCCACGAACACAAAAAAAAGTGTAAACAATAATGAATGCATCGACTAGATTTCCAGAAGCCACCCCAAGATGCAATATCACAGTTAAAAGAATTGCAGCGTAATGACTCCTTTATAAAATAGATAAGGACCACCAATAGAGCTACAGTGAGATTAAGGGTTCAAAGTTCATCTATAAATTATTCAAGATAATGTTTTAGGGATAAAGCAATTCAAATCTATTGCGTACCATCTAAAATTGCAGGGAGCGTGATAAAGGTAACATTAAACATTCTCGACCATGTTAACGGCTTATGATCAGGATTAACCAGATGATTCGGTTCATGAAGTTCCATTTGCGCGTTTTGTGATCAGGGATGCTCAAAATTAACAGACCAATTTCAATCTATTTGAATTAGTGTTTGAGCCAATAAAATTGATTCACGAGAAAGTAGTAAATCAGAATTCAAAGGTCACACTTCTAGATTATGTCTCAAATTTTTGGGAACGACAAATAGCGCTGGGGAATTGACTGGACAGCATTTAAATGTATTGCTGCATGCAATAAAACAGGAAGCGTACAGGAAATTTAAAATTTGCAATTTTGCTATCGGGGATAAGTTATTACTCTTGCTTACAGTGGTATGTGAACCTTGAAAAGCAAGATTTAGTGGACCTTGTAAAATAAATAGGATATTGAGTGGGGGTAACTACTTGATAAGCACTCCAGACAGAAAGACATCACGCAGCATATGTCATGTGAATGTGCTCAAAAGGTATATTGACAGGGAAGGAAAGTAAGGGAAGAAGGTATTAATGATTATGGCGTTCCTCAAATAAAGTGGACAATGAGGTAGTTGTCTAAAATTGGGATAAACTATTGAGTTACTCTTCTGAGAAAAATTGTAATTACTAGAAAGAGTTATTACTATTACATGGGAAGATAAGCAAAAATGAACTTGGAAGTACTAACCCAATTGTGCATAACGTACCTCTAGGAGATGCTGTTATGATTAAGCAATATCCTTACGAGCATAATCCTCTAATGTTGGCACAGGTTCAAGGGAGATTGAAAGCATGCTCTCAGATGACATGATCAACGTGCGTTGCAGTGACTGGAACTCACCCATAGTCATGGTGCCAAAGCCAAATTGTACCCAGCAGTTATGTGTGGACTATCGTAGTCAATGCAGTTAAAAAGATTGATCTATGCCCAGTTCCGCGATTGGAAGACTGTGTTGAAAATGTGGGACAAGCAACATACATTTGCTATGAAAAACGTGCCGGCCACATTTCTGGGGCTAACCAATAAGTTACCAGATTATCCAATGCATGGTGTGCATTGATGGCCTGGTGAATTTTAGTCAGTCGTTGAAGGAACAATTACAGCATTTATCAGATTTGTTTGATTGGCTTCGGAAGGCAGACTTGGTGGTAAACCTGGCAAAAAATGAATTTGCCAAAGCACAAATCACCTTCCTGGGCCATGGTATTGGACATAGATAAACAGTGTCATGGGATGTAAAAGTGAAGGCAATTGGGGAATTTCCCATACCGTTGACAAAAGGAGCAGTACTATGGTTCCTGGAATTGTGTAGATTTTATCGAAGGTTTGTGCCTCATTTTCGCAATGTGACTGCTCCACTCACTGAATTGTTGAAGATAGACGAGAGGTATCAGTGGACAGAGGACTGTCAAAAGGCATTTGACGGCAAGAAATATGTATTAACTACTGCCCAAATATCAGCCATACCTGATGTTGCAGAAACATTCAAGGTGCCTTTAAATGTGAGTGATGTGGGTGTCAGTGCTGGGCTCCTGCAGGAAAACGACGAGAAGACAGAAAGACCTATGAAGTATTTCTCCGAAAAGTTGAATGCTCAATGGTAGAAATATTCAACAGTTGAGAAAGTGATTGTGAGCTTTGTGTTGGCACTACAACATTTCTGTATTTATATTAGCAGCAACACATCTGAGACAACATTTACATTGATCATAAACCATTTATGTTTTTGGAGAAATTTAAGTACAAAAAAGCGAGACTGTTTTGCTGGAACCTGTTGGTGCAGCCATTCAATACGAAAATTGTGCACGTGGCAGGTCTTGAAAACACGATTGTTGATGCATTGTCAATACTTGAATGACAGATTGAGGCACGCGGTGATGGGAATACCACACACTGAATCCGGATGTAGTTGTGCATTTTTGCACGTTTATAGTAAATGTACATACATCCGTATTTTAGTGTACTAACCACATTATTTTTTGGATGGGGGTGGGGTTGAAACCCGAAGATATATTGGATATTGTTGATTCAGTTTTGCATCAGGGGAGCTGTCACAAAGATAGTCTCTTTACAAGGTTGTTTTTGAACTGTTTTCCTAGATTTTCTAACCATCCCAAGATTCCAACATGCCTCAATTTTGAATGCTTCATTAGGGTGCTTTGGTTTTTACCTAGCAAATAATTTCTCGGGCAGAAGGCTTTCAAGTCTCCAACAAAAAACTGGTGTAATCAACGGGATGTGGCCAGCTTTCCAGCTGCACAGGTCAGAACAGTTAGAGGGTTAGTTGAGTCAGGATCATGGGTGAAACTGGACGCTCTCCTCCTCCTTCTTCCGTCTGACTTTGTAACCTTTGTAAGCTTTTTTCTGTGTAATTTTTACTTTTTATGCTCAGAGGTTCTTTTACTGTGATTATTGCAAGTAATCTGGAACAGCATCATTACGTTGTGTCAGCCTGTCCAAGTTTGGATAGGATGAATTATGCAGGTACTGGATTTTCAGTTCGTTGTGTTTCATTCAATACTTTTGTAATTAAATTCTGTTTGTTTAAACGTCGCCAGTTGGACCAGCTAATTCAATCTGGGAATATCTACCATACACTTGCCTTCAACAAATAACAATTTTGCAGTTTGGGCTATTTGCTTAAAAATGTTTTGATGCGTCGGCCCTGCTCCATAACAAGGTACCAAAACTTTGTTTATTAAATGCCATGAATTAATGTGTATGGGAAGGGATGAATATTATATTGGCTATGAGACAGAAAGGACTGGGACTAGAGGATGAAGAAGGGAATACAGTAACTCCCAGTCACGAGTCTTCAACCATCACTGTTTCTGACAAATGGAATGAAATGAAATGCAGAGCAAGAGAACAGATGACCTTTGGCACATGGAATGCTGAATGACAATGTGAACAGAACAGGTCATCTTTAAATGTGATGTACAGAATTATATTTTATATAGATACTGTTTAATCAGAGGTTATAAAGGTTGTTAAAATTGTTTATGTCTGGACGGGATATTCAGAAATAAAAACAGACACATATAGCAGTATGTATTGAGTTACAGTGAGTTGCAGCAGAGTTAGAGTGAGGATACAGCTCATACCGAGTGGTACAAAGATGATGGGCTGCATGACAACCATACCGTCACAGAGATGTTCAATATGGAAACAAACCCTTCGCTCCAACCCGGCCATGCCGACCAGATATCCCAACCCAATCTAGTTCCACCTGCCAACACCCGGCACATATCTCTCCAAACCCTTCCTATTCATATACACATCCAAATGCCTCTTAAATGTTGCAATTGTACCAGCCTCCACCACATCCTCTGGCAGCTCATTCCATACACGTACCACCCTTTTCACGATATCGCTGCCCCTTAGGTCTCTTATTTATCTTTCCCCCTCATCCTAAGCCAATGCCCTTTAGTTCTCGACTCCCCAACCCCAGGGAAAACACTTTGACTATATATCCTATCTATGTCCCTCATAGTTTTGTAAATCTCTATAAGGTCAGCCTATGACGCTCCAGAGAAAACAGCCCCAACCTGTTCAGCCTCTCCCTGTAGCTCAGATCCTCCAAACCTAGCAACATACTTGGATATCTTTTCTGAACATTTTCAAGTTTCACAACATCTTTATGATAGGTAGGACCCCGGAATTGCACGCAATACTCCAACAGTGGCCTCACCAATGTCCAATTATTCAGAGAAATATATTGAAAATATTCAGCGACTGAGGAGACAATGTGAGTCATAAAACGCACAATGTCATAATTAATGAACTATACCTATTTTTTCTTCGAGTGTAGCTGTCTCTAAAAGGCCTTTTAAATCAAAATCACTTTCATGAGATCCGCGCATTTATTTGCAGAACTTAAAGAAGAACCAGAATCTAGTGTGATACATGCGTCACTGGCACAACTAATGGGAACAGGAATGGAGCATATTGTCCAAATATAACCGGGTTAAGCAGTTAGACCAACAAAAAAAGAAAAATATTAGAGATAGTGGAAATCTAAAATACAAATGAAAAATGATGGAGAAATGCAACGGATGATACAGGATTTGGGCAGCGACACAGAGTTAACATATCGAGTCTTATATGAACTTGTTCTGAACAAGTCATATTGGACTCAAAAAAAGTTAATTCTGTTTTTCTTTGCCCTGACACTGCCAGAACTGTGGGGGTTCCCTTCAGCAATTTCAATCGGTGCAATGGCAGGAGACAGAGAGTAATGGTGGGCGTTTACCTTTCGGACTGAAGGTTTGTGCCCAGCAGTGTTCCACAGAGGTAGGTTCTGTCATTTATGTAAATAATTTGCGTGAGAATATCGAAGGCAAGGTTAGTAAGTTTTCAGATGTCACCAAAAATGCTGGCACGGTGGACAAATAGAGTTCAAGCTGGATGAATAGGAGGTGCACTCTATTTTGTTTGTTGCTGTCTAGTGAACCAGGAATGGATTTTTATTCCCCATCTCCTGGGCATCATTTACATATCGATGAAGAAAATTTTCGTGAACACGTTTGACAAATGTTTCACCATCCAACCTTATAATGCTGTGGTAGTCCCAATCAACTTTTAGAAAATTAAAATCCCCCTGTTTTACAACTTAATTAAGCTGACGTATATCCGAGATCTGACTACATGATTGTTTTTCAATTTCTTTCTTCCTGTTGGAGAGCATTCGGTACAATACCATTGACGTGCTCTTTCCTTTCTTATTCTCATTTTGATAGAGGTATAGCCACAAGAGAATTTTGAACTATATTCCTATCTTTTCTGACTGGCATCCATCTATCTGACTGATTTGCTGGAGTTATTTTTTTCTAAATCTACCAGTCATCCTCTCTGTCCCTTAAATGTGACCATAAAAGCAGGACTTCCATTTACTACACATTATGTTACCTTTCATTAGCTACAGATAATGGAAAAATATAAATATATACGTTTCAAACATACAAAAATTAAATAAAATTAACCATTCAGTTAATTAAGTCACTAAAAGTATTCCCCTTCAACAAATTCTGAGAAGGAAAGTCTTCTCCGGACCTTAGCATGTGTCATACTCTCCGGAATGAAGGGACAACTCCTTTGTTTAAAAAAGAAACCGATTAACTTTTCAAAACTAAAATATCTATTTTAAAACAATAATAGACATTTTTTTCGTAAACAACCTTAAAAAATATTTTTTAAAATATTCGTTTGAAAGAAAGTCGTGAGTTGTTTTGCTTTTTTTTGTTTGCTTTTGAATGTTAAATTAATAAGCTATGATAACTATATCAACTGCAAAAAAGACTATATGAAATATTTGACTGCCTGAAATCCCAGGAGCAACTGTAAGACCCATGCTGTTCTAAGAACATTTTTTGGACCTGTTTTTACAATATGAAGAAAAGTGGGCGTATGTTTTAATAATTTGTTTCCAATTCAAGGCAACATACGATACAATTTGATCTCCTGCCGTGAGGCTATGAATGTAGAATTTAATTGAATCTTTATCATTATCTCTCTCGCTCTTTCAAACAAAATCATGAATCTGTGTCCATCGTACAGAGGAAAGTTCCTTCAACTCTGACTGTTGCAGAGAAGGATAGAAAGAACATTATCCAGGTCCACATAAAACACAAATGTTGCAGTGAAAACCACCTAAACCTAATACAAAATTACTTAAGTGCAAGCCTTATGAATAACACATACAGAGGCGTTTAGTATAAAAGGGGAATTGAGCTCCATGTCCAAAATAAAATTTGTCGAAAATAAGAAAGAAACCTCAACTGCATTACACTGTAAATTCATCGAAGTAGAAAAAAAAACAAGAGAATGGAATTCTCAATTCTTTTCCTGTGAACTACAACTGAAGAACACGAAGAAAATCAAGCCTATATAGTGAACTTCATAAAAGATGACGGCAAGACTTGGAGGGATGGATTTTGGGAGAAATGATAAATAATGTTGATGACACAAAGATGCGATGGTGACTCACAGTCAGAAATAACGTGTGAGGGTGCAGGAGGGTATAAACGTACCGTTCAGATGGCCAGATCAATCGCTGATGAAATTTTACACTTATAAATGTGATATATTTCAGAAGTAACAAGACAAGAGAGTACTCAAACTGAAGGGAGGGTCGATTTATTTCATTTTACTTTTAACCAAATAAGGATCAGGTGTGCTCCTGATGAAGGTGTTTAACAGCATGGGCGGGGATATGGACAGGGTGAAGAGAGAACAGCTTTTCCCCTTACTCCGAGGCTCAATAATAAGGAGACACACCGTAACTATAAAGTGAAAACGGTCTCATTATTAATTTGTAAACTGTACAAAAAAAATCCTATTTCTATACATGTTTGGTTTTAAAATATTTCAAGATTTAATTGCCTCCCGAAAAATACACTGTTTTTCCATTCAACTCGCTAACGTTCACAAAAACAGGCACATTTTCCCATCTATGATCCAAAGTCCAATATTTACCCGTTCCCTTATCATGCCCAGACCTCTTTAAATTACTTATATCATCTTTACATTTTCCTTTTCTAGCCATTTCAATGCTTGTAGTCTTCCAAAAAAAAATTAGAACATTGTCCATTAGACGTATATAATGGACATTTTCCAACAATGTTGATAATGTAATATTTTTACTCAATATCTAAACTATAAAGTTGCAAAAATGCTAAAGTGTTTTGTTGTCCCGTCACCCACTTCTCAGACTGCAGTTTCAAATAGCCATTAAATCTAAAAGGACTTGCCAAATCTTTACTTGCGATCTAAATGGCCATTTGTCCCTTTATTATGAAATGGACATATTAATTATGGATTGTTTGTCTGACTGCAACAGTGTGATTTGGTTTATTAAGAAAGAGGATACTCCATCTGGTTGCCAAGCCTGCTGTGGTAATCAACAAAGCCTGACTGCGATATTTTCTCCACATTAATGTCATGTTCCCCACACACAGAGCAACCTGCATCTCCCTCAACCAAACCCCACGATTCCTGTAACCTATTCCACCAACGATGAATAAAATCTAAAGAACTGTAGATGGAGCAATACAAGAACATAGACATTAATTCTGGCGGTAGGAAATTCAAGTATGCACTTATCCACACTAAACACCATAGGACAGACATAGCAATCTGCCTCATTTTCCAAAACTATCAATATTCATTGGTAAACTCGTTAGCTCCTCATTACAGCGTGATTTACCGCCTCGTTTTATACCATCTGTGAATTTAGTTACTGCACTCAGTCTCTGGGCAGGTCATTTGGGCAGATTGCAAACAATTGAAGTCCGAAACTGAACGCTGCAGCACCTCAGTAGTTCCGCTTCACCAGAACAGACGATTTACCCTAATGCTTTGTTTTCTATTAGTCAGCCAATTCTCTATCGAATTCAAAACTCTACACTTAAGCCCTGGAATGTAACCTTCTAGATCAGTCATTTATGCACCATCTTGTCAAATGCCTTCAGAAGTTTAGATGTACAGCAGTTACTGCATCCCAATTATACACATTAGATTAGATTGGATTAGATTAGATTACTTTCAGTGTGGAAACAGGCCCTTCGGCCCAACAAGTCCACACCGACCCGCCGGAGCGCAACCCACCCATACACCTACATTTACCCCTTACCGAACACTACGGGCAATTTAGCATGGCCAATTCACCTGACCCGCACATCTTTGGACTGTGGGAGGAAACCGGAGACCCCGGAGGAAACCCACGCAGACACGGGGAGAACGTGCAAACTCCACACAGTCAGTCGCCCGAATCGGGACATTATTGGTTACATTCTTAAAGAACTCCAACAGATTTGTCAAGCACAACCTTGCTGACACTGGTAAATTGTTTTTTGTATTTCCAAGTGTTCAGTTATTTCCTACTTTATGGTTGTTGAAGAAACTTCCCCACGAAAGAGATTAAACTGATTTGTCTATAGTTTGTGATTTGTTTGCCTGTCTCCTGTTTTGAATGCTAGTGCCACATTATTAATTTTCCTATACTTCGGGACTGTTCTAGAATCCTGGAATGTTTCGAAAATCATAATGAATGCATCCAGTACCTCTGCTGTTGCCTCCTTTAAAATGATACCGTGCAGGCCGAAGGCCTGACCTGACCTAATCCCATTAATGTATTTAATATCTTCTTCCTCATCATTGTACTTCCATCAAAATCCTTTGCAATTGCTGTACATTTTGGGAAGAAATTATCTTCCACAGTGAAAATAGGAAATGTTGGTTTTGCCTCTGCCACTTCTGATTTTCCCATTATTCCCTTGCCGTTTTCATCCTCTAAAATACCAACATTTCGGTACGGCATTCTTTTCCTTTTTGTCTACTCGGAGATGTGTTCTTTTTCATTTCTTATGATATCTGCTAGTTTTCCTTCGTAGCTATTTTGATTTTGTTTTTAGTAACCATTTGCTGACAATGTCAGCGTTTTTCTTTAATTCATTCACATGATGATGCGTCGCTGGGTTACACAGCATTCATTTTCCGTCCCTAATTGCCCAGAGGGCATTTAAGCGTCAAACAAATTTGTGTGGGTTTGACGTCACATGTAGGTCAGACCAGGTAAGGATTGTGGTTTCTGTCCCGAAATGCGAGTCATGAAACAGATGGGTGTATCCAACAATGAGCAGTCGATTCATTATCACTGTTAGACTCTTAATTCCAGGTTTATGTTGAATTTATCTTCCTCCATCTACCATGGTGGCATTTGAAGCCTGTCCCCAAAACATTATCTGGATTAGTAGTCGGCGATAATACAACCAGGCTATCATCTTCATGTTATTATTGATTTCCTTGTTAAGACATGGATCACTTTTCACCTTTGTTACAATTCCTGTTCCACTCAGGATTGCACTTTAATTGAGAGGTTTTGATTATCTCCCTAAGTAGTTGCCACTGTTCTTCAACTGTCCTGCCCTTTAATGTTTTGCCAAGTCCACTCGAGCCAACCCCTTCCTCAGGGCAGTAAAATTATCATTGTCCAACACTAAACCTCTCATACATGAATCTGTCTTTCCTGTTTTAATTTAAATGTGAAACCCGAGCATGCTGTGTTTATTCTTTCTAAAATAGTCCAGTATGTCAATATGATTTACCACGCCTTCCTCATTACGTAATACCAAAGCCAGTTCTCTGTTTGGTTAGATGACATTTTACTTGAAGAAATAATCCTTCATACATTTGATGAACCATTCTCTGAAGCTCCCCTTGCCAGACTGATTGGTCTTGTAAATATGAATGCTCAAATTACCCATGAGTATTCTTGTATCCTTCTCTCAAGCCATCAATATTCCCTGCTTCAAGCTATTCACTACTTTGAAAGTAGTTTGCCAGGGTGGGAGCTTATGGGCTGGAATTGCTTCTACCAATGGGTTTCTTACCGTGTGTATTATTTCGAACCAGATTGATTAATCATTATCTTCCACGTGCTAGTATGAGTTCGTAATACAGCCTTGACATTATCCTTAACCAATATAGACACTCCACCTGCTGTTCCTTCTTGTCTGAATACTGAGTCCCCTTGGACATTTAACACTCCAGTCCTGAACTTCCTGTAACCACATTTCTTTAATCCCCACAAGGCCATACTTATTTATCTATGTTTGAGCTGTTAGCTCATTAATTTTACTACAAATACTGCACACATTTAATTTTCCACTTGTTCAACTCGGCTATGTTCATCTTCCTTGTCTCACTTCCAGGTGGCACAGTGAACAATCCCAAAATTACGATTCTGTAGATCTTGCTTTTAAACTCACTCCGAATTACCTGAATTTTCTTTGCAGGACCTTTCACTCACCTTACTTCTGTCACTGGTACCAATGTGTTCCACGATCACTGGCTATTCACCCTCCCCCTTCAGGATGGCCTGAACATGCTCTGAGACATCTTGATCCAGGCACCAACCACCATTGATTTGTTTTTCTCTTTTAATATTTTTGCGCACAGGCTCTCCATCTTTATTTATTGATCCCCAACAATAGTGAGCCTATCATTTACTCCAGCTTTCGATTCACATTTTTAAATTGTTATGGTTCCTTCCTTCAGCATAATCATTAAACTGGCTCTGCCTGTTTATTTGACTAAAGTCTACTTTCTGCTCAGTTTCTGACCTGCTGCTTTGGTTCTCAGCCTCCTGTATTATTATCGTAAGTCTACTCGAGTTACAGGATGTTGGGGCTCCTCCACTAAAGATGAACCCAGTAATTTTCGTACAGTTCCCACCTGCCCCGGAAGGTATCTGAATCATCAAAAAATCAGAAAGCCTCCTCCCAGACCGGGTCTTTAGCCACATACTCAACTCGACTATTTTCCTCTTCCTTGTGTCACTTCCAGGTGGCACTGGGAGCAATCTCAAGATTACAATCCTGGAGATCCTGCTTTGAAACTCACTCCGAGCTTCCTGAGCTTTTTTTTTTGCAGGACCTTTCACTCTTCTTACCTATGTTATTGGTACCAATGTGTACCATGACCACTGGTTGTTCACTATGCCTGAACATGATCTGAGGCATTCTGGATCCTGGCACTAATCACCCTTTGTATGAAAAATTCATTGAATCACAGAATCCCAACAGTGGGGAAGCAGGCCGTTTCACACAGCATGTCCACGCTGACCCTCCAAAGAGTAATGTACCCATATCCATCCCCCTACCCTGTTACTCTGCATTTACCCCTGACTAATGCATCTAACTGGCACATTACTGAACACTATTGGCGAAAAGTAGACACCCCAGGCGTATTTCGTTGCACTATGTTGAATCTGCTTTCTCACAACAGATACTGCCAGAACTACTGAGCATTTCCAGCAACTTCTGCTTTTGTCACTGTTGCCGGTTGCATATTGTTAAGAACATGTGCAACTCAGATTTGAAAAATGCTGTATTTAAACTCTCAGGAGAAAACTACATATTTGGTTGTTCAATAATTCCAGTAAATGTTCATTAATTTACTTCTGTTCTGTACATGAACGTCATGTGCTCACTTTCAAATCCTGAATAAATGAGATTGTTGCACATTTTTTTAATATCAGAAAGCTCGGAAACGTTGCACATTTACTTCTTCTTATGGGAATGTGATTCCATCTCATTCTTTCATGTCAGTTTAATTATAGCAGATAAATCACAAAACACACACACAAACCCAGACACACACACAATGTATCACTTAGTTGAAGAATACCAGTAACATTGTTAGTAACTGGAATCATAACTGGAAAGATTTAAATAAAGGAAGGATGTCAGTAAACGGGTCTTTTTATAGAACAGATTATGCTGTTATGTGAACTTACAAAGATCATCAAATTTACGGAAAACAAAATATATTGTTATGAAGGTGTAGAGGTGCACATTGTTCAGAAAGGAGTTAAAATATAAAATTTGACTTTGAAATCGACAGTGAGGCTGAGTTGACATGGAACAAAGTCAAATTCAAATTGGGCCAGTCAATTTTAATTATGCCCAAATACACTGAAATCCAAACGAATTTGAAATATAATGTATTTTATGACTTCAAAATTAATTCAATGATCTAATGTTTTGAGGTATAAAAGCACTCATTTTGAACATTTAGCGGGAGAACTGCCAAAGATAGACTGCTAGCTGAAGAGCTTTCTAAAAGGTACCTGTCTATAAGAGGTCTCTACAGCAGACCATGATCAAAGCCGACCTAGAGAAAAAAAATCTACATCGCAAAATCTTGAAAGGAGACTTGAAAAAGCCGACTGTGTTTTTTTAAAATCTTAATCGTGGTGTTTGTTTTATCGGACCAGTATTGTAGTGTGGTAGGTATAAAATAGGTTTAACTAAAGGAATTCTAAATAGTTATTCATTTTAATATTCTCTGTTCGACTTACCTAAAAATAAGTTTTACTTTAAATAGTGACCTCTGTAAATAGATCTTTGCCTCTCGAAATTTAAGAGATTCCAGCATGAGGTGAACTTTTTTTTCTGTGTCTGGTTTAAATTAGGAGAAAGGTTTACCCTATGTTGTAACGGTTTGCGGGTTATCGTTTGCGATTTGAATCGGTTTAGACAGATCCAGTCAGAGATTTCGGCAGATTTAAATAGGTTTGTGCTGTGAAAAACACACAGTAGATTTAATTATTTGCACGTGATTGTCCGAGAACATTGAAAAAAATGTCAGTGAGACAGTTTGTTCAATTTCGGTGACTTGTATTTGGTAAAATTAAAACTGAGAGAAATGGCTCTTAAAAATGTTAAAGAGGTTCAGGGGTTTGAAGATGATTCTCACATTTGCCGAGGGTGTTTAGAAGGAAAGATGAAGGCCAAACTTTAAGAACTTAGATTTGAGTTCAACCAAGAACAAGAAAGCAGAAATTGTCAAGGACTTACTGAGACACTAAGGTGCGTCAGAGAAACAGATTTAGGAGGATTTAGGAGATTTAGGAAACAAAAACTTAAATTGCAATTGAAGAAAATGCAGTTTAAACATAAACAAAGGGAGAGAGTAAGAGAGAGAAGAAATAGAGGAGAAAGTTCTTAGCTGATCAAACAGAGAAGACAGAGGGAGAAAAAGAGAAGGAAATTTCTTAGAATAACGAAGAGAGAGAGAATTCGAACTTGAGAAATTGCGATTTAGTAAACAAAGTCAAGTTAATAGGTTGGAGATTAAAAGGGGCGTTAGTGATATATGCACCTGCGTCAAAACTCTGCCACGTGTTGATGAGAAAGGTGTTGAACCCTTCTTCATTTCATTTGAAATTTTGGCTCGGCAGGTGGAGTGGTCCAAGGACCTATGGGTAATGCTTGTTCGGACTAAGCTGGTACGCAGGGCTAGTGAGTTATTTGCTGCGCTGACAGATGAGGGTTCAGGAGATTATGAAGACGTCAAACAAGCTGTTTTAAGTGCTTACGGATTGGTACTGGAAGCATATAGATAGCAGTTTAAAAAATTAAGGAATGAACCAGGTCAGCCTTATGTTAAGTGTGAAAGAATTAAACATAGGCATTTTGATAGATGGGTGCGGGCTTTAAAGATAGCTAAGACATATGAGGCTCTAAGGTTGATTATTCTGCTGGAGAGTTTAAAAAGTCACTTCCAGAAATGATAAGAATTCACGTTGTGGAACAGAAAGTTCAGGAATTGAAAAGGGCAGGAGAATTAGCAGATGAATACATGTTGCTGCATAAGACAAGCTTCCAGCCAGAATTTCGTCCTGTGAGGGATAGAACTTAGGAGAAGGGGAGATGCTACACTATAAAAGAACGAGTAGAGAATAAGAGATTACCACAGGTTAAAGAAGATGCCCAAGAGAGTGGAAAGGAGGTGAAAGGTCTCAGGTGTTTTCACTGAAATGGAGTGGGACACAGCAAATTACAGTATCGGTGGTTTCAGAAGGGCATTAGGAAAATGATGCTTTCACTGCCATAAGGAGGGATATGTATGGTCACAGTACTGGTCGTTAAGAAAGGCACTGTGGGAAAAGATGCAGTAAAAGAAGCAAAGCCAGTGGCATTAGTGAAAGTTTTAAAGGAGACCCCAACTCGAGCTGAGGAGCTGTAGGAAAGTGCACAGACTAGGCAGGGGCTGGATGTGGAGTTAGTACCTGATATACATATAAAGAATTCAACGCTGTGAGTAACGTTTACTCAGAAACAACAGGGGGAGAAGGGCAAGAAGTTATAATTTGCAGAGATACAGGATAAAACCACTCTCTAATAGTAAGGGATGAGAAAATTCGCAATCTTTCTGATCTGTTACCCGAGAGTGTGGTGATTGTGGAATAGATGGACAGGAATTTAGCATTACCCTATGTAAGATCAGTTTGGAGTGCCTACTGGTGACTGGGGATGTTACAGTGGGAATGATTGATAGAGTCAGTTCCAACAATACAGTTTGTTCTTGAGAATGACTTAGCATGGTCCAAGTTGAGCGTGACACTCCTGCTTGTGGAGAAGCGCAAAAAAGACCAAGAAACTGAGAAGTTAAATCAGAAATATCCTGGTATTTCCCCAGGCTGTACAGTAACCAGATCCCACTGTCATAAGTTACAGCACGAAGCACAGCTAATGACAAGGATGAAGGAGTTGAGGTTCAGTTACCGGACACCCTGTTTGCCGTAATGATGCAAGGAAAACCTGAACAGGCAGTGGATCAGACAGACGTGTTTAGTCCTGGAAGACTATGGAACTTGCAACAGACTGAGAAGATGATAAAACGTCTATATGTGGATGTGTATTCTGAAAAGGAGGCAGGAGATATTCGTGAGGGTTATTATCGGAAAGATCGAATTTTAATACGGAAATGGAGACCACGTCAAGTTAGTGCAGAGGAGAAATGTGCCGAAGTGCACCAGATTGTGTTTCGATAGCATACAGATAGGAAATGCTTTGGGTAGCACATGAACTAACTATAGGAGGTCACCGAGGGGTACGGAAGACTCAGGCAAAGGAAAAAAAAACACATTTCTATTGACGAACTTTTGTTAACTTTTGACATACATGTCTTACATGCCGAATGGTAGGTAGGCCAAAGCCAGTACTGAAACTAACACCTCTGTTGCCAATTCCCGCATTGGAAGACGCATTCATGTGGGTTATAAATGATTGTGTAGGTCCCGTCCTGAAAAATAGAGGAGAAGAAGAACTGGAGAAACAGGTGTCAGTTACTGCCGTGCAGAGTGAAGAATCAAATCCAAATCTTGTGGATTTTGGTGTTCCTCAAAGTATGTTAAAAATGCAGAAGTCCTTCAGAAGTCGGAAACGTTCGTGAACTGTCTATCTCAGGAACATAGAACAAAGTTGAAAGGTTTGTTATTGCAGTATGAGGACATATGTAAGAATCATATGGGGAGAACTAATGCTATTGTACATAAAGTAGACGTAGGGAATACTGTTCTGATAAAATAGCATCCACAATGGCTTAATCCTCTTAATGCCAGACAGGTCTAGAAGGAGGTGGAGGCCATGCTCAATGACGACATCATCAAACCAAGCTAGAGCGAGTGGAGCTCGCCAATCCTCCCTAACCGGACAGGAATCAATAACTTTTCTTGGAAGATCAACGCTATTACAAATTCAGAAATATCCAATACCAACATTGGAGGACTGGACCGAGAAAGTTGGACAAGTCAATTATATCACCAAATTGGATTTAATGCTTGGTTACTGGCAGGTACCTTTATCAGAGAAGATGAAAGAAATTTCTGAATTTTAACGCCAATCCGCTGTATCAATTAAAACTAATGCCCTTTGGAGTGAAGAACGCAACCAACACATTCCAAACACTCAAGAACAGATGTGTGGCTGGGTTAACAAACTGTGCTGTCCATTTGGACGACGTAGTGATTTTTCGTAAGTCCTGGAAAGATCACTTGGTACAGTTGGCAGAGCTCTTTGAACGAATACAAGAAACAAAACTGATAAAATTAAAGAAAACTAAATTCGTTAAAGCAGACGTGATGTTCTTGGGACATGTTCTTGACTCCATGGAATGCAAAGATAAAAACTACCGAGGAATTTCCACGACCAACCTCAAAGGAAAGAGTGCTTCATTTCTTCGGACTCCGCGGATTTATTTAGAGGTTAGTGACACCGTTAACCGATTTGTTGAAAAAGAACACAAAGTTTTGGTGTACAGAAGAATGACAGGAGGCCCTCGACCATTAAAAAGAAATATTGACCACCAACCCAGTTTTAGGTACACCAAACATTACGAAACATCTCAAAGCTGCAATCGATACTAGTGACAGAGGAGTTGGAGCTGTATTGCTACATGACGATGAGATGGAATTGTACTTTTCAAAGAAACTCAATAGCCACGAGAGGAAACATTCCATGATTGAGACAGAATTATTGAGTTTGGTACTAGCCTCATGGTATTTTAATGTGTAAGTCACGAATAATGCATTGGAGACAATTGTGTACACGGATCCCAATCTACTTACATTATTAGAACGCTTTAAAGAATATTTCATTGGAGACTATGTTACAGACTTTAAATCTTAAAATTATACATGCAGCGTGTCATAAAAATGCAATTGCAGAGGCGTTCTCACGGATTTAACTGATAAAGTTTAGGTGAGATTTGTATTTATCCAATGTTAAATATCGATATATGGGAAGAAGTTAAGGTGAACTTGGATTTCCGTTGTCAGTATGTTATAGTAAAGAATACAAAAAGAAATAAGACCATATTTTCATTATGATGGTTCTTTTCTGAGAGGGAAGGTGTTATGTAGGTGTAAAGGACATTGTACCTTTAAGAGAGATGAAGGATTTACAAGCACAGCGAGTTCTGGAAAATTTATAATGCAACATTTGGTCCAGAAGCTGGCAGTACCTGGATAACTATGAAACAAAGATGGAATGAAATTCGATCAATCAGTTTACATTATGCCCTAAGATTCGAAACTCCAATCGAGTCTGAATTTTGCATTTTGACAATGTTTAAAAAAAAAGAAATGACCCGATTCTTTGGGGTATAAAACCAAAAAAAAAGAACAGTTGGGGGAGAACTACCAAACCACCAGTATCTGCAGACTGCCCGGAGAATAGCTCTCCTAAATCTACCTTTTTTTGTCAATGACCTGTGAAACAGAAACCCGAAGGAGAAGAAAAGATGACAAAGGAAAATACAAAAAGTAGATTTGACAGCGGTCTGTTTCTGAAATTTGAATGTTTTACGAAATTTTAATTAGGTTTTTGTATCGGACCAGTATTGTAGAAGGGAAAATAAAAGATAGGGCAGAGAAGGGCGTTGCAAATACCTGTTAGTTAATTATTCTCTGTTAGAGATCTTTTTAAAACAAAAGTTGTTATTTTTTTATTTTAAATAGTGGCCTTTAGGATGGTTCTTGGCCTCTTGAATTTTAACAGATTACAGCACAGGTTAAACTTTTCCCATGTTGCAGGTTTAAATGCGCGGGTGTGTGTGGGGGAGGGGGGGCGGGGCGGTGGATTTACCCCGTCTTGTAACACATTAAGTCTGAATTCCCTGCACATATGCCGCCAGACCTGTTTAGCTTTTCCAGCACGTTCTGTCTTTGTTTCTGGTTTACAAAATCTGCACTTCTATCGACTTTCTTATGTGTATCATTGACAGCTACGGTTAAGGTGCTGGAGGACACGAAGACAGCTAATGTCGTTACATTATTTGTAATTTGGCTGCAAGGAAAAGCCAGGGAACTACAAACCAGTCAGTTTGATAACAAGGTGGCTGGGTGTTTGTAGGAGATCCTGAGAGGCAGGATTTACATGCATTTGGAAAGGCAAGGACTGATTAGGGATATTCAGCACGAGTTTGTGACCAACTGGAAAAGTGGGCTGATGATTGGCAGATAGAGCTTCATGAGGATAAATGTGAGGTGATGCATTTTGTTAGACAAGCCAGGACAGGATTTATACAGTTAACGGTAGGGCATTGGGGAGTGCTGTCAAACAGACAGATCCAGGGTGCAGGTACATATTTCCTTGGAAGTGGAGTCATAGGTAGACATGGTGGTGAAGAAGGCATTAGGCACGCTTACCTTCATCAGTCAGAGCATTAATTATAGGAATTGGGATATCATGCTGTGTCTGTACAAGAGAATGGTAAAGCCACATTTAGGTACTGAGTACAATTCTTGTCGCGGTGTTAAAGGAAGGATGTTAGAAACTGGAAAAGGGACAAAATATTTTAAATGGTGTGAGGAAGATTGGAGGTTTTGAGGTATAAGGATAGGCTGTGATTTTGTTCCTTTAGCGTAGGAGACTGAGGGGTGACCAAATTGAGGTTTATAAAATCATGATGGGCATTGATAGGATGAATAGCCAAAGTCCTTTCCCCAGGGTGGAGGTGCCCAAAGCCAGAAACGATAGGTTTAAGGTGAGAGGAACGAGATTTCAATGAGATCTAACGGCAGCTGTTTATCACAGCGAGTGTTGTATACATATAGCGAGCTGTCAGAGGAAGTGGTATTGGTGAGTGCAATTACAATAATTGAAAGGCAATTTGATGTGTAAATGAACAGAAACGTTTTGGAGGGCTATGTGCCAAAAACAGAAGAATAGAGCTCGTTCAGTTTAGGAAACCTGGTGAGCATGGATGAGTTGGGTCAAAGGCTCTGTTTTCATTTGTATGAGGATAAGAGTCTATTAGTTCTTCATTGCCCTCAATTCATTTCCAAGTCAAGAAGTCCTCTGTAAATACTTTCAGTGATATAAATCTCTGAACTTTCTTAAATACAGAATTCCCGACATTGATGTGGTGCTGTAGATCACAACAGCAACATCAGCAGAAACAGCATTATATTCAAGCGCAATCTGTAACTTTTTGAATGGGATAATCCCTCAGTCTAGTACTACCACCAAGCTGACGACTCTGACATCTCCCTGGCAATGCGGAAAATTACTCAGCTATCTCCAGTTCCCAAAGAGAGGAATAGTTACAATCTGATCAATTACCACACCCTCAGTGCCATCATAAAAGTCAAATTAGTGGTTGTTTTTCTGACAGAGCTGCCAAGTGGCACAGAAATAATCTGTTCAGTGTGGTTTCCGATAGGTCTCCATGTGGAGATGGTGCTGTTGTGGAAATGGCATTGGATTAATAATCCAGACCAGGCTAATGCACTGGCAGCTTGTGGAAGTTAAAAAATTTTTAAAAATATCGGACTGTAAAGTCAGTTACCAGTAATACACACATTGAAGACAATATTGATTGCAAAAACCAATTTCCTTCCCCAATGTACTTCCAGGAAGCGAATTTCCCGTGTTTTCCTGGTCTGTCCGAAAAGTGACTCCAGACACACAGACATGTGATAAACTCTTCAATGGTCTCGGAAATGGTCAAGCAAGGCACTAAAATTTATCAAACTGCTCCGAGGTTTGGAAGGATAAAACCGACAGAAAACTTGAAAACTCGATATTGGAAAAGGGAACGGGAAACACAGTCCTGTTGACAGTGCAGAGATCTCCATCCTAACATCTGAGAGCATGTGGCAGCTGTACTCCAGCTGTCTGGTGATCCCTTTGGTGTCCAGTAATCCTTTTTTTAATTTAGTGTCCTGGCATCCTCAGGACGTTCTCCCTTATGTGAGAGAGAACTCCGCAGATTCACCAGTCTGGGAGTACAGACATTTATTCTCATCTCAATTCAGAGTGACCTGCCCATACTTAATATTGTTAACCATTGTTTTAGACGTCTCCGCCAGGGGAATTGTCATCCTTGCTTCCAATCTGTCTCGCCCTGTCAGAGTGTTATATATGTCACTGAGATCTTCACTCATTTTCCTAAAGCCCATGGAATACAGGTCCAATCACCCAAACCTCTGCTCCCACAGCAAGCTCGTCATCCCAGAGATCAGTCTGGTCATCCTTCACTGCACTTCCTCAATGTCAGGTTTGTGTTTTATTAAGTAAGGAAACCAAAATTGCACACAATACTGCACAATGTTCAAGATGGGATCACACCAACTACCTGTACAGCTGCAGTAAGATACCCTTACTCCTATACTCAAAATTCCCTGAAATAAAGGTCAATACATCATTTATATTCCGAACTGCTTACTGCTCCTGCAATATTGCTTTCAGTGACTGGTGTACAAGGGAAGATCCAAATCCTTTTCAATGTTACAGCTTGGTGGGTCTGCGTACAGTGGGCAGCGTGCCAATGCCATTCCCGGTATTGACTTCTAGGTTCAGAACTTACTGTCTTGCATGGATATTGGAGGTCTGCAGAGAAGAAACAAAGTAAGAACATAAATCCCTTCAAACATCAACATGTTTCAACTAATCTCTTTTCAAATGATAGGTTGCTGTTCTATTGTTCCTACAAAAGTACATACCATCACACCCACCCCATTGCTCTCCATTTGCCACGTATTTGCCCAGTAACTCCACTTGTCTCAACCACCTTGGAGCTTTTTTACATCCTCCTGACCCACTCACAATCCAACCTCGTTTAGTGCTGTCAGCAGGTTGGGAAATATTGCATTTGATTCCCTTAACTAAACGTTTGACTTGCGTTGGGAATCCCTGGAGCCCAAGCACCAATCCCTGCGAGATCCAATGATCCTTGTACTTCAAAACAGAAGGTTTTATTCCAGTTCACCGTTTCATGTCAGCTCTCCTATTCTAAAACCAGAATGACATTTTAAACCCAAATCCTGTAACATTTGACTTTGCAAAGTAGGCCAGGGTCTTTACCAAGATATTTCTGAAAATCCAAATGCCTTGCGTCCATTGCTTCTCTGTATGTATTAACCAGTCAGTTTCTCAAATATGATTCCTTTCCTGTTGACCCATTACCTATGAACTAGGAGAATCAATAAGATCATGGCTGATCATTTCATGGCCTCAGCTCCACATACCCGCCCGTTCACCATAACCCTTTGTTCCTTTACTGCCCAAAAAAGAATCTATCTGACATTTAAAGGCATTCAATAATAAAGCTTCAATTATTTCACTGGGCAGGGAATTCCACAGATTCACAACCTTCTTGGTCAAGAAGTTCCTTCTCAAATCAATCCTAAATCTGCTACTCCAAATTTTGGGATTTTGTCCTTTTGTCCTATTCTCATCTGATACTGGAAACAAACTCTCTATTTTTATCTTATCTATTCCCTTCTTAATTATACCTGTTTCTACTACCAGGTTCTCCGTCATTCTTTCAAATTCCAACATATAATTCTAGTCTACTCAGTCTCTCCTCATAAGCCAACCACCTCAACTTCAGAACCAACCTAGCGAATCTGCTCTGCATCCACTGTAGTGCTAGGACATACTTTCTCAAGTAGGGAGACGAAACCTGCACGCAGTATTGCAGGTGTGACCTCCGCAGCACACTGTACAACAGCAACATAACCTCCCTGTGTTTAAACTCAATCCTTTTTGCAATGACGAACACAATTCCATTTGCCTTGTTAATTACCTGCTGCACCTGCAGAGCAACTTCTGTGATTCATGCACAAGGACACCCACCACCCTCTGCACAGGCGCATGTTGCATTTTTCCCATACAAATAATAGCCTTTTTTAAACTGTTATTCCTTCCAAAATGGATGAAATCACATTTATTATATTGTACTCCTTCTGCCAGACCTTTGCCCACTCACTTAAACTATTTTTGTGGCTTTGGAAAGTTTATCAGCCCTCTGCACATTTGCTCTGCCACTCATTTCCGAATCATCTACAATCTTTGAGATATTACACGTGGTCACCAATTCAAAATCGGCCATCTAAGCTGTGAATAATTGAGGTTCCAGCACTGATCCCAGAGGCACACCACTAGTCACTGATCAGCAACCAGAAAATCACTCATTTATTTCTACTCTATGCTTCCTGTTAGTTAACCAATCCTCTACCCATGTGAAAACATTACCTGTAACGCCACCCCTTATGCAGCAGCTGTTTTGGCGGCTCTCTGTTGAATGCCTTTTGTAAAACTCGGTACACCACATCCCCTGGGTCCCTGAGTCTTAATACCTTCATAGCTTTCCAGTAAATTAGTCAATCATGACATGCCTTTATGAACTGATGCTGTGTATGTCCAATGGAATAATTTCTACCTAGATGCATTGCTTCTTCTCCTTGATTACAGCTTGAAGTTTTTTCCCCACTATACATGTTAGGCTAACTGGTCTATAAGTCCCACTTTTTTTCTGCCCTTTATAAACAGTGGTTATGATTTCCTGTTTTCTACTCTGCTGGAACTGCGCGAGAGTCCAGTGAATTTTGAAAACAAATCATTTGATATTTTTTCCACCACCTCTGTTAATACCCTGGGAAGCATTCCATCAGGCCCAGGAGACTTATCTAATTTTAGATCCATGAACTTGCCCAACACTATCTCTCTCATGGGAATGGCTGTTTCCAGGTCTTCGCCTACCTTCCTCTTTTTGACATTTACTGGCATCTTATTAGTGTCCTTCACTGTGAAGACCGACTAACTATCTATTCAATTCCTCGGCCATTTCCTCACGAAATAACCCTTCACACCCTCTGAAGGACCAATGCTTCCTTAGCCATTCTTTTCATTTTATGTATTTTTAGAATCTTTTGATATCTGTCTTTATATGCTGAGGTAGTTTGCTCTATTAATCTATCTATCTTATGTTTCTTCACGGGTTATTTTTTGTGGCTTTCTTTTAACCTTTATAGCTTTCCCAATCGTCTAGTTTCGCACTGATCTTTGCCATTATCTATGGCAATAATTTCATTTTGATAGCCTCCCTCATTTCATGAGTCATCCATGGCAGATCACACTTTTCCTACAGTCCTTCCATTTCACTGTTATATGCTGTTGCTGACCATTTGAAAAAAATAAAACTGCTTTGAAAGCCAGCCACTGTTCATCAATGGTTCCACCTTAAAGTCTTTGCTTACAGCCAACCTTAGACAACTCCTCCCTCATCCTAATTTTGCCTACTTTATTCAGCTCAGGACCCTGGTATTGGACTTTATCTTCTCACCTTCCATCTGTATTCTAAATTCAACCATACTTTCTGTACCAATAATTTCTCCCAAAGCATTCATTTCCTAATTTCATTCTTACGCTTTCCAGTCTTGCTGGGAAAATCTGATTTGTTTGGTTTGTTTCCTTCGTGAAGACTGAACTGAAGTAGTTGCTTCATAGTTTTGCTATTGCCCTGTACTCGATTCTCCTTCCTCTGGATTCTGACTGTAACGAAACTGCACTTGTTTTTTCAACATTTTCCATTGACAGTTCACCCTTATAATTCTTGTTAATATTCTCTTCAGGAACGCATCAATTCATGTCCACATCATGCAACCTTAGGGGCATAGTCTTTGTACCGTCAGACACACAGCACAGTCTATACTCATCCCACTCTCCTACATGAGGCCTGTAGCCGGGAATGTTATGAAACTTCAAGAGCTCGTCCAAGTCCTATTTAGCTGTGATGTGGTTACCATAACAGCTCCCCTCTCAGGAAGTATATTCCAGAACCCAACACCCTCTGGATGAAAAAATATCCTCAAATCCTCAACCCTTCACTTTAAAAGTGTGTTTCCATGGTTTTGCCCTTTGACTAAAAGGAACAACTGCTGTCTATCCACTCAATCCATGCCCCTCGTAATCTTACCCTTTTGAATCACACACCCCTCAGTCTTCTCTGCTCCAATGTAAACAAACCAAGCTTTTCCAGCTTCTCTCCACAGGTGATATGCTCCAACCCAGGGACCAACCTGGTGAATCTCCTCTGCACCCCTCCAGTGGAATCACATCCTTCCAGTTATGTGGCTCCCAGAACTCCACACAGTATTGTACCTTGTCCGAATACTTACCTGGCAGCGAATCAAAGTTCTGTGTAGCTCTAATAATCTCTGTTCCGATGAGTAAAAGCCATTTACGATTCCTAATGCCTTCTTAACTCAACTATTGCCCTGGCCTGTCACATTCAGAGATGTGTGGAGCAGCACCCTCTGAGCTTTCTAGTATGCTGTCATTCATTGATTATTCCCCTGACTGATTCCTTCTCCCTAATTGCAACATCTCATATTCATCAGGGTTACATTCCATCTGCCATTGATCTGCCCATCTAACCATTCCACCTGTATCTTCCTGTAACATAAGGTCTTCCACCTCACTGCCAACTACCCGGCCAATCTTTGCGTGAAAGATACGCTGATTGACCACACACACGCCGCCCTCTCCACATTCACATTTACATCCTTTATGAATAACGCATATAATAAGAGATACAGCACTGTTCCCTGAGGTGCATCAGGGGTCATTGGTCTCCAGTCACACGAACAGCCTTTTCCCACCATCCTCTTTCTCCTGCCTCTAAGACAATTTGTATGTCATTTATCAAGTTACCCTTGATACCATGATGTTGTACTTTCTTTATCAGTTTCGCATGTGAGGCTCTGTCAAAGGTGTTGCTCAAAAAGAAAACATATAAACGACCTCGTCGAAAAAATTCAATAAAATTCGTTCGGCATGACTACCTTCTCATAACTTCATGTTGACGATCCCTGATTAAACATTGCCTCGCTATGAAGATCAATTGTCTCCTTCCCTGTTTTCCCCAATAGTTTCCCTGACACTGATCTGATACTCTCTCATCTATTGTTCCCTGGTCTACCTACACCAACCCTTCCTGTAAAGGGTGCTCTCTATTACTCTGGCAACTCCCCTGTTACTAGATTCTACTTAAACATTTGAGTCAGGGCATTTCTTCCCTTGTCTCCCACTGCAGCTATAATACAACTCTTCCAGACCTGGGGACTTGCCCAATTTTATACCAGCCAAAACCATCACTTCCTGCTCGCATCTTATATCAATCTGCTCAAGACCTTCCCAGTCCAGTCTTCTTGAAATATGTACCTGCCTCCTTCTTCTCCAAACTAAAATGGATGTGAAGCTCTCATGTCACAATTTAGCAACCTTCTCCAGCTTCACACACAGATTGCTCCCTCGGTGTATAATGGACCCTAATTATTCTCTGGTGATTCTACTTTGCTTGATGTCCTTGTGGAATATCTTGGGATTCTCGCTAATATTGCTCTCACTTGTCAATGCCCATGTTCGTCACTCCACTCTGTGTGATATTTTTAAAGTTTCATTTCTATCACCTCTCATTCTCTGAACCTCTCTGGAACACAGACAGTGTTCCTGATCAGACAATCTTGCCATCTGAGGCATTCATCTCGAGGATGTCCCTACAGACCTTACAGTGTTTGTATAAATAAAAGACATTGCTTGTCCTTCCTTAAATCACTGAAGCCAACTTTATCCTCGCATCTTAATGGCTTGAATGACTCAGGCATGTACCATTAATATAACTGAAAAAAAAAACTGATTTGTATTCAGATATTACTTAAATTCAAAATATTAAGGTCACTATTTCCAACAGCTCCTTTACAACAAAGTCTTCAATGAGCTGGTCTGATCATCAATTCCAGAATAACCTGATATCTAGCTCGGTGTTAACATAAGGTTAAAGCAACCCACCTCAGAGAGTCTCGTGAAATCCATTTGCCCAGCATTAACATTCACTTGGGTTAACACTCTTTAGATGTAACTAGAAGTTTCCCATTATTACTGCAGTACCCACACACTTGCATGTTTAATTTCCTGTTTTGGCCCATACCCAACATTTGTATCACAATTTTGACTTTGATATATAACTCTGTTTGCTTCTCCTTGCTGTTTCTGAGCTCCCCTTACCAGATACTGTGGAATCTGCGTGACATGGGCTCTGGTGAGGTTCTTGGTAGATTCAGGCGAGATGTTTGGCGAGGCATATCTTAACATTGATATCATCTCGCCACACCTTACCTGTTATTCTCAAGTGTCATTGTGACGTTATCACCAGACTTCCCGTTATGCTGGCGGAGTAGAGATAGGCAATGACTGCTCTAACTTTCTTGGGAACCTTCCAGCAGGCTGGTAAAGTGTTGCTTCTGCTGCTATACAGTGTCTTAGTGAGATCACATCTGGAGTAGTGCACATAGATTTCATCTCCTCACTGAGGAAACAATATTGAAATGAATTCAAAGATTGTTCCCACTGATTTCTGCCATAAAGATGTTAATTATAAAATCCCTGCAGTGGGTAAGAAGGCCATTTGACCCATCGACTCCACACTGATACTCCAAAGACCATCCCATCCAATCCCCACCACCAATCCACCCAATCTTTATAACGTGGCATTTTCCAAGACTGATGCCCCTCGCCTCCACATCCCCAGAAATTATGGGTAATTGAGCGTGGCCAAATCACATAACATGCGCATCTTGGGACTGTGGGAGGAAACTGGAGACTGAATTTGAACTAGGATCTCTGATACAGTGAGGCAGCAGTGCTAAACACTGAGCTACCCAGTGTGGGCAACACAACTTTCCTAAATATTTCAGCCCTTGAAAAGTGACATTTGACCAGGGAGATTCCATAAGTCCCAACCCTCTCATTGAGCGACAGGAGGTGGACATTGAGATCTTGAGCAGCTTGGTCAGAAACAGGAGCAGGACATGCAAGTCCACTGAGACTACAATGTCGGAACAGCAGGAGGACATTCAGCAAAGTGGGTGTGTAAATCAGAAAGCGAATGAGTCCAATCAGCCACTCAAGCCTCTTACACAGCAATTCGAGCAGATTTTTACAGCCTTGTGCCTGTTACATAGGAATTGTGAAAGGGAACATAGAGGTTATAGAAAGGGAAGGAATTCGAATAACCAGCTTCACTGTGGAATGAAAAGTAGTGAGAAAACTATTGGGATTGAAGACAATTTTTTAGAATCCGTTATGAAGGAATTAATAACAGGAGATTTCCAAAGTAAAGCCACAATCCAGCACAGTCAACATAATTTTATGAAGGATACATCATGTTTGAATGATTTGATTAACTTTATTTTAAAAAGCCGGTACAAGCAAGGTGGATAATGGGGATCATATTGATGTATTATATCTGGACTTCCAGACATCAGTGCATAACGTGCCTCGCAAAATATTAATATGGAAGAATAGGACACATGGGTTAGGAACAGTTTACTTGCCAGGGGAGTGGATCAGCTAACCAGTAAAAACCATGATATGGAGTCGTTGGTTTTGGACTGGTTTGGACAAGGTGAAAAATCAAGCGACACCAGGTTAGAGTCCAATGGGTTTAGTTGTAAACACAAGATTTCATTGTGCTGCTCCTTCATTAGGTGTAAGAGAGAGGGAGACATTAAACACACACGTTATAAGAAAAGATCAAAGGGTTGTACAACTTATGCACATGAATTGTACACACCTAAGATGGCTCTTAAATACCTAATCAGTTAGAATGGAGATGCAAGTTTCATTGATTAATAGGAAAACCGCAGAATTTATTTCAAGTCACTCCTGGAAATATCATCAAGTAAATGAAGTAACGCTTGCGGTCAGACAATGTATTCTAAGCGTGAGGCCTTGTTTGGACGCTGTCTGTGTCTTCGTCTGGAGCCAGACTGGTTGTATTTACATAGTACGAGTTTGTAAAATATCACATTGACTGACTGTTTACAAATTTTACGTTTTTGAACAAAATAAAATGCATCTGCAAATACAAATGGGCAAATGCAAATTCACCCCGCAGATTTATATGTGTATACATGGGTGGGTGCGTATGTAAGAGAGAGGGAGAGTCTGTGTGAAGGGGGTGGTGGAGAGAGACATTCTGTGTACGTGAGAGAGAGTGAGGGGGAGTGCGTATGTGTGTGAGGGAGGGAGAGCGTGCATACATGCTTGTGACAGAATGGAGTGCGCATGTATGCATGTGAGAGAGGGAGAGGGAGAGTGTGTGTGGAGCAAATATGGAGAGTGTACATCAGTGTATGTAACAGGGAGACTGAGAATATGTGCTTGTCCAGGCGAAAATACAGACAGATACAGCAAATCCCTTTCCCCACACACACTCACTGCGTGGTTTCAGAGCTTCACTTCTCTGCCGCCTCTGCTTCATTTGTTGTTCATGTTACAGACCCAGATGCAGTAACTACAGTCCCCATGATCCAGAGTTGGGTCAGGAAATCCTCAGGTCTCCCTACATTTCTGAGGCAGCTCACAGCAATACCTCCAACAAACCATCCCTAGCCGCTCCACTAACTTTTTAATAATAGGAGACAGTCAGAAGCCCCTCAGCTCCAAGCTAGATGCCTGTTCCTTTACAATTATACTTCAGGATTTTCGTCATGTTACTGACTGCACGATCAACTGAGAGAGAGAGACAAACAGAGGCGTCCTGTGAGCAGGTGCATACCAAGATTTCAAACACGTGAGTCAAAGCGGCTGGAAACCCCTGACAATGGAGAACTACATGGGGCACATCGGGAATTGAACAACTGCCTGACACACACCATTTCACTGTTTCTGAGCTTCACAATGACAGTAATCGAAACAGGAGGGAGTTAAAAACTAAAGCCAGGAAAGATACAAAGAAATTATTAACTGATAACTTGCTGAAAATATGGATAAGGAGACGGGGGGAATGGAATAACTGGATAAATGAGACAACAGCGGGCCAAATCACAAGAATAAAGAATAAAGACATTGTCAGATCTGCTGGAATGGTCCATTGCCTCAAATTCTGAATCTGCTTCAGAGAACCAGCCCAGACATCATAAACTGGGGTAAGGTAACGGCTAAGAAGGAGAGCTGTGCAGGCAGTGCTAGAGGATTACTCCATAAACTGGACTTTCTGCACAACATGAGGAGCATTGAAAACCTTTTCCAGGACAATGCAACCCTCTACCACCATCCTCTGCCTCCTACCTTTGAGCCAATTTTGCATCCAAATGACTTTCATATGAACCAACCTTGTTAAACAGATGACCATGCACAATGTTATTCAATGCCTTGCTGAAGTTCATATCGACAATGTACACCGCTCTATTTTAATTAATCTTTTTAATCGCGTCTTCAAAAATATCTCAGTCAAGTCAGTGAGACACAATATTGCTTGCACAAAGTTATGTTGGCTATCCCTAATCAGTCGGTACCTTTCAAAATGCGTGGAAATCCGATGACTCATAATTCCCGCCAAAACGTACCCACCACTGACGTCAGGGTCACTAGCTTTTCCTTATTACCCTCCATAAATCCTTTAAGTAGTGACACCACGATACCCAACCTCCAGTCTTCGGGAACATTACCTGTGGATATTGATGTTAGCAAGGGGCCGAGCAATCACTTCCATAGCTTCCCACAGAGTTCTAGCCCACATCAAATAAAAGCCAGGACATTTTCATCATTTTGCATTTGAAGACCTCAAGCAGCTCCTCTGTAATGCAGACACTTCCCTGGATGTCACTATTTATTTCCCAAGTTCTCTATCTTTCATACCCTCCTGCACAATAAATACTGATACAAACTATTCGTCCAGTATCTCCACCCTTTCCTGCGGTTCTGCACTTAGGCAGCCTAGCTGATCGTTAAGGATGTCCTATTCGCTCCCCAGTTACTCTTTTGTTCTTGAATTATTTGTAGATATTCTTTGGATTCTCCTTAACTCTATTTGCCAAAGTTATCACATTTACTCTTTCTATGCTCCCAAATCTTAAGTATACTCTGTTGCCTTCACAATCTTCTAGTGATTCAATTTAAATCAGGAATTAAGAGGCTCATGATGACCATTCCGATTGTTGGAAAAATCCATCTGGTTTACTGACACCCTTAAAGGAAACAAACTGCAATCCTTACCTGGTCTGGACTACATGTGACTCCAGACACACAGCAATGTGGCTGACTGCTAACTGCCCTCTGGGAAATTAGGGATGGGTAATATATGCTTGCCCAGTCAGGGATGCCCTGGTCCCGTGAATGATTTAAAAACCCTCAATTCCTGCTGTCAATACCTGACATATACTTCCCTTTTATCCGTGTCCAGAACCTCAATTTCTCCAATTCTTCGGCATTCCTTACATGTACCAGCCTTACCCTTCACCCCAACTGGGACATAATGTCTCTGTACTCCTGACTTTTCATTTTTGAAGGCTTCTCACTTCTCAACTAACCCTCCTTCTCTGCGAATATCTGCCCCAATCGACTACGGTAAATTCTCAGTTAATATCATCAAAAAAGTTTTTCAACAATTTAGAACTTTAAATGTTAGACCTGCTTCATCCCTTTCCATCTCTATTTTAAAACTAGTAGAATTATGATGACTTGCCATAAAGTGCTGCCCCACTGATACCTCAACCAATCCCTCCCCACTGCCTTATTTCCGAAGGGTAAGGTGACGTTTAGCTCCTTCCCTGTGATGGAGAGCATTGGCAAAGCAGCTGCATCGTTGTCACGTGTATTGGGGTCAGTAGAGTCTTCAACTGATTGGGTTGAAACAAACAATAATTTGTTTTAGTGGCATTTTCATTGACTGTGACAGAGGGATTGTCTGCACGAGGCTGAGCTAGTTTCCTGGTGCTATCTTATCGGACTCACCTCATTTGCTACCCTCCCCACCCTATGGTGTTCCTATCCTTCATACCAGCCTGATTCTCCCACCCATCAAGGTTGGAGGTACTCACCACGTGCTCCTTGATATACTGTGATCCTTGGCACTGGTACCATCTTTAAAAAGCCAATAGGCACATGGTTGAAATTTCTCAGAAAGGAGCTGCCCTGCATAGTTTACCCTGAGCATGGCAGATAAGGGGCAATTGCAAGACATCATTGCCCACGACAGGTACACGGAGGTCCTAGTGGATGGTCTAGTACAGAAGGGGACCATCCTCTTCCCAGAGTAGGCCATACTGCCAGACCCAGTGATCATGGTCTGGGCTCACCACCCAGCATGCAGCACCTTCCCCCTCTCTTTCTCTCACTCTCTTTCCCCTCTAATATATCACCTTCACTATTAGAGCCACATGGATACAACACTGTTGACTGACTCCCTCTGGACACGTCACCATCTCCCATCTACCCCCTCTCCCCACCTACATCTCTCCTATTCCACGAAAAACAGCTCGGAATAGGATTGAAAGAGCAAAGCCAGGTGGTGGAGTGCCAGATATCCATCTCCACATCCCCCATGCCCCATTTACCTGTGTGTCTGCATTTGGCTCTGTGAGTACCTATACATGGGTTCAGGTCTAACAGTGTCTGTTGTGTTTAAAATGACAAAATCTCTCCCTCAACTGGCCTCCACACCTTACTGCAGTGACAGCGGCAGAGGGTGATAATCTTCGAAGATTCAGTCTGGGAGGGAGAGAGGGCAGCAGCTCACATCACCATCCAAAGTGACAGAACCTTCAACGCATACACCTCCCCCCAAACCACCTCCAATCCCCCCACCCCACGCCAACACACACACACAAAGCTGGTAGCTGGAGGGTTGCAAATATACTTGGGTCTGTCAGAATGGAAATGCTCACACCTGAGTGAACATTTTGTCAGGAGATGAGATGAATTTATTTCTCATTCTGTGACTTTCAATGCTTAAAAATTACGTGAAAAAGTATTGAAAAGTCCCTAAAAGGCCCCAGTGGTGTTGGTAATGATGCAGGATCAACATAGCTTAGTATCAGACAAAACTGTTCTGTGCTTCCAAAGATATTATTGGAAAAATCAAACGGCCATGAAATTTGGGAGATTCACAGCAAAGGATTTATTCTCTTCACAGAGTTAAAAACTGTGTCACTGATGCAGTTGTGCGGGGAGGCCAGCAGAGGGAGGTATTGTAAGACTCTAATCATAAAACTCAGTGGTTTGCACTGCTGCCTCACGGTGCCAGGCAGGCGATTGTCTGTGTGGAGGTCCACATTCTCACCACGTGTGCCTGGATTTCCACCGTGTGCTCTGGTTTCCGCCCACAGTCCAACGATATGGATATTAGGTGAATTGGCCAAGATAAATTATCCATGGTGCCCAGGGATGTGTCGGTTAGGGGCGTTAATCAGGAGTAAACGTAGGATAGTTGGCAAATGGGTCTGGGTGGCTTATTCTTCGAAGGGTCAGTGTGGATGCGCTGGGTCAAAATGCCTGCTTCGACATGTAGCGATTCTGTGAACTCTATGAACAACATGGACAGACATAGAGAGTGGAGGAGGGAGATTTTGATTCCAATTTCAATGTATCGACTTCAAAAACAGCATTGCACAGCGATGCAGACAGATGGAAACACAAACTGAGATGTTGGCACGAACACACATGAGACATGCACACAGGGATACGCACATAGATATGGACATTTACTCACAAACACACGAACATTACCCCACATACAAGCACACACTGCCCTTAATAAAGAGATACACACTTTTTTTTATTAACAGGTTATCAATGGTCAGTCAGGGAAGGCAGGAGAAATGGATTCAGAAATATTTTAGCCGCAATCAAATGCCATGGTAGACAAGATGGGCTGAATGGTCTCATTCTGCTGCAGGGTTCATTGCTCATTTGATCTAATGGTGCCTGGGATTGTCTTTCCACGAGGCCAGTGGAGGCTGAATTGGCTAAGTATTTGATTTAGGAGATTAGATTACTTACAGTGTGGAAACAGGCCCTTCGGCCCAACAAGTCCACACTGACCCGCCGAAGCGAAGCCCACCCATACCCCTACATTTACCCCTTATCTAACACTATGGGCAATTTAGCATGGCCAATTCACCTGACCCGCACATTTTTGGAGTGTGGGAGGAAACCGGAGCACCCAGAGCACTGTTAGATCTAATGGGAATGTGGACAGGTTTGAGGGGCTGAGTGGTTAAATTCTGTTTCTTACTGTCAACTCCTTATATATCAAAAGAGTGGTGGGCGGCACGGTGGCACAGTGGTTAGCACTGCTGCCTCACAGCGCCTGAGACCCGGGTTCAATTCCTGACTCAGGCGACTGACTGTGTGGAGTTTGCACGTTCTCCCCGTGTCTGCGTGGGTTTCCTCCGGGTGTTTTTTTACACCTAGTGTTAGGTAAGGGGTAAATGTAGGGGTATGGGTGGGTTTCGCTTCAGCAGGTCGGTGTGGACTTGTTGGGCCGAAGGGCCTGTTTCCACACTGCAGGTCTAATAACGTGAGTCCATACTATAGGAAGGATGTGGAAGCTTTAGAACGAGTGCAGAGGAGGTTTACCAGGATGTTGCCCGGAATGGTAGGAAAATCTTATGAGGAAAGGCTGAGGCACTTGGGGCTGTTCTCATTGGAGAAGAGAAGGTTTAGGGGAGATCTGATAGAAGTGTATAAGATGATTAGGGGTTTAGATAGGGTAGATACTAAGAACCTTTTACCGCTAATGGAGTCAGGTGTTACTAGGGGACATAGCTTTAAATTAAGGGGTGGTAGGTATAGGACAGATGTTAGGGGTAGATTCTTCACACAGCGGGTTGTGAGTTCATGGAATGCCCTGCCCGTATCAGTGGTGAACTCTCCTTCTTTATGGTCATTTAAGCGGGCATTGGATAGGCATTTGGAAGTTATTGGGCTAGTATAGGTTAGGTAGGATTCGGTCGGCGCAACATCGAGGGCCGAAGGGCCTGTACTGCGCTGTATCCTTCTATGTTCTATGTATGTTCTATGATTGGTTTGAGGGGAACTCATTTTTAGAATAAGAGCATTCCCATTTCTGACGGAGACAGGGATGTTTGTTTCTCTTTCGGGTTGTGTGATCTGTGGTGTACTCGTGCCCAAGGAGCAGTGAAGACTGGATTACTGAAAATACTCAAGGTTGAGTTCCATAGATCTTTGATGAACAAGATAATCCATGTTTATTAGGAACAGACAGGAGAGAGATGTTTAGTTAAAATCACATCAAAAATACATATTCTGAATGGTGCAGCAGGTGCGATGGGCTAAATGGCCAGCTGTTGCTCCTAACCCATCTGTTGTTCTCTCAAGCACTCCGTAATGTTACAGGGGTAAAGAAATATCTCATTCAGCCAGTCAGCACCATTATAATGATACAGGAGGAGACCATTCTGCCCTCTAATGATTTATGCAGGAATAGATTGAAGTCATTCAGCCCGCTAAGTACATTACACAATGTAAGATGAGGCCATCCAACCTTTCCAGCCTTCTGCCCAGCAACAGGGGAAACCTGGTTAACTATCTGGGGATAAACATTCGGGATAGATGATTATTTTCAGGTTGTAAAGTTGTAACTTGGTGGAGTGTCTCAAGGATCAGAGTGAGATTATCAACTATTTACAATCTATACCAATGACTTCGATGAGAGGACTGATTGGCTTGGAGCTTAATTAGCTCATTCACCAAGATAGTCATTTAACTGGATTTGGAGACTCTGCAATTGGATACAGAATACGTTCGTGAGCAAATCTTTGGCAAAAAAACAGTATAGTCTGGGTTAAGGGAAGTCGGTGTTGTGTTGAAAATATAAAATAACAGTAACCTACTTAAATGGAGAAACATCAATGAACTCATTGGTACAGAGGGATTTGGACGTCCTGGTATATGAGCCACATAAAGCTAGTCAGCAGATTCCGCAAGTGATTAGGAAAGTGTAGCGAATGATGCTGTTTCATGCAAAGGCTATTTGGTATAATCATCGGGATGTTTTAGTGCATGTGTACAAGACAATGCTGAGACTACATCGGATATATTGTGTGTAGTAATGAAATCCTAAACTGAAAGAAAATGTGCAATTGTTTTAGAAGTATTTTTTACAGATGTTTCACTTTACTCTTTGCTAGAATCAAGGCCAGATGGAATCATAGTGTCATACAGCACGAAAATAGACCCTTCGGTCCAGCTCATCTGCACCGACTAGATATTCCACTCTGATGTAGTACCATTTGCCAACACTGGACCTATAGTGCTATAAACCCTTCTTATTCATACACCATTCATTGTCTCTTAAATGTTGTTATTGTACTACCCTCCACCACTTACGCTGCCAGCTCATTCCATACACACACTACCCACTGCATAAAAATGTTACCATTCAGGTATCTTTGTAATCTTGTCCTTCCCACCGTAAATCAGTACCCTCTGGTTTGGACTCCTCCGGCCTTGGAAAATAACCTTGGCTGTTTCCCGCCTCCATGCCCCTCATGGACTCGACAAGGTCAGAACACTTCACGCCTGAGAATGAGATATTCATATTGAACCACATAACTCGTGAGGAGAGTTTATTGGGCGTAGCTAATGGATGAGAGAATAAATCTAAGGATTCAGTTTTAGAAAACAACATACTCATTTTAATACAGGTATTTAGAAGACATAATTGTTTTTGTTCAAAAATTAGGTAGACACATATAAACATGCCTTCAAATTATAAATTACAAATCATTTCAAAATGGAGCAGATAACAGGGATGGAGTTATGCAGTCAGGGGAATGTTCAACCAGACCTGACATAGTCCAGGGTGGTGTTCAGGTCACATTATTGCATGTTTCCGATTAGAGAGGGAGAAAATGTAACATGTCATAGAAGCAAACGATTATTGCTCTATCTTGACTTGCACTTCTCTACAGCAACATATGAGAGCTGAAAACCAATCAGACATCTTTAGCACTTTTTGAGGGTTCCTGCTGAGGATTCATTGGGATCTCTCCACTGACTGCAGCAAAGGGATTTCAGCCAAATCCAACTGTTACAGGAGAAGGCCCAGCGCTAGCAGCTTCTGTGAGGCTGAATAACTTCAGAGGCAGAATGACAATTGAAACATTTTCAATTTTGATTTTGTCATGAAATTAACTGTTGTTTGGACAAAGCTCTTCCGAACTAATATTCTGCAAAGTTTCATTTTTTTCTGTTCTGCCTTCAGACGTGTGTGTGCGTGTGTGTGTGTGTGTGTCTAGGTGTACGCGTGTGTGTCTTTGTGTGCTTGTTTCTACGTCTCAGATTTATAGAATATTAATGTTGATGTGCATATTGTTAATGTCCAAATTGCATATCATTTATGTATCCATCATAATTCGAGTAACGTTGCTTTGGTTTTTAGATTAGATTTAAAAATTTGAGAAAACCTGTCTGACTTTGTTCCTAACGCTGAACCTGACCCAGTCTGAGACCGATATCATTTACAATATCACACACTTAGTTACACTGATAATTTATCCTGACCTCTGGAGGAATGGGCCTAGAAACAGAAACAATGGCTCTCTAACCTTGGTAGGAACAGGGATAAGGAGGAATTCTCAAAAGGCCATTTAAGTGGGAATTCTCTGCCCCACAGGTTTGTGGTACCTGTGTGTTTGTATTTACTCAAAGATGCGTTAGTTAAATATTTGATGGGAAATTGACTGAAAGATAATGATCTGCAGTTGGGAATGTGGGACTGGAACCGCAATCTGATCAGTCACAATCTTAGTTCCTGGTGGGGCAGGGACCCACACCTGTTTCTCAATTCGACTTTGCCCCATTCCATTCAGTCCCTCAATCTGCTACTCAAGACCAGTTGGAGACCATTTGCTCCTACTGCCTGGTGCACTGAAACCGAGGTTACCATTCAGCCCCTGAATGCAGTCAGACATGATTTGGTGTGGTTTGGAAAACGTTCTTGCGTAAAGAGTGGGTGTTATTGTGAAGCAGTCCCCTCCTCTCTCTTTACAGATGTTCCCCTGGTTCCATTTATTGGTCATGTTGTAGACCTAGATTCAAAGTGAATAATGCCCCCATACTGTACCCAGGCAGTGATCACAACATCCTCTGGTCTCTTTGACTACAACATTCCTTCACAGGACTGCCAGAAAAATAACAACATTGAAACTTCCCATAACAGAATGCAAGAATAAAAGAATCAGGATTGGTCATTCAGCTCCTACAGCCTGCCTTTCGCTTCAATAGGGTCATGGCTGATCTGCTCTCGGCCCCAACTCCCGCAGTGCCTGACGTGTCAAACATCCATCCATCCCTGTCTTTCAAGTGTCTCCGTAATCTATTTCCCCTACTTCTCTGGAATAAAGACGAGCCGACGGACAGTCCCCTCTGTGAGACGGAAACGCACTGCACACATATACTGTGACTTTTTGACATCGACTAAATATACGAACACTAGTAAAGAATGACTGGCCTTGATAACAAGGCAGTATTTGACAGATGATGGTATCAAGGAACCTGAAGAAAATGGAACTTAATGGATATTTGGAGGAATCCCCCACCAGTTGGAGTGATTCAACACAAAGAAGATGGCTGTGGTTCTTGGACATCTACCATCTCAGTCCCGGGACATCTCTGCGGGAGATCCACAGCACACGCTTCCTCAATTTCTCCTCAATGTCTTTCCCCCCCCCATCATAAGCTCAGAAGTGGGGAAGGTCAATGGAGATCCCACAATGTTCAGAAATATGTGTCCTCCTCAGCACCTGTGTCCATGTGCAGCACAACCGGGGCATCATTCAGGCTTGTGCTATTAACAGTCGTTAACATTCATGTAACAGTACTGCTGGATAATGTGCATTACTGCAGTAAATGGAAGAGCTCATTCAGCACCTCAAGCTTGCTTCACACGAATGTGAGGAGCTCATTCAATCCGTCAACATTATTAGATAAGAATAGGGATAGTCGATTCAATCCCGCCTATCTATTACACAGGAGGAGAAGGAGATCAGTCAAACATGACACAAAAGTCGGTGGAGTTGTGGATAGGGAGGAAGGAAGTGGTAGGTTACAGCGGGATATAGATAAGTTGCAGAGCTGGGCGGAAATGTGGCAAATGGAATTCAATGTAGCTAAGTGCGAAGTCGTTCACTTTGGTAGGAATAACAAGATGATGGATTACTGGGCTAATGGTAGGCTACTTGGTAGTGTGGATGAGCAGAGGGATCTTGGTGTCCATGTACACAGATCTCTGAAAGTTGCCACCCAGGTAAATAGTGCTGTGAGGAAGGCATATGGTGTACTGGGCTTTATTGGCAGAGGAATTGAGTTCCGGAGTCCTGAGGTCATGTTGCAGTTGTATAAGACTCTGGTGCGGCCTCATCTGGAGTATTGTGTGCAGTTTTGGTCGCCATACTATAGGAAGGATGTGGAAGCTTTAGAACGAGTGCAGAGGAGGTTTACCAGGATGTTGCCTGGAATGGTAGGAAAATCTTATGAGGAAAGGCTGAGGCACTTGGGGCTGTTCTCATTGGAGAAGAGAAGGTTTAGGGGAGATCTGATAGAAGTGTATAAGATGATTAGGGGTTTAGATAGGGTAGATACTAAGAACCTTTTACCGCTAATGGAGTCAGGTGTTACTAGGGGACATAGCTTTAAATTAAGGGGTGGTAGGTATAGGACAGATGTTAGGGGTAGATTCTTCACACAGCGGGTTGTGAGTTCATGGAATGCCCTGCCCGTATCAGTGGTGAACTCTCCTTCTTTATGGTCATTTAAGCGGGCATTGGATAGGCATTTGGAAGTTATTGGGCTAGTATAGGTTAGGTAGGATTCGGTCGGCGCAACATCGAGGGCCGAAGGGCCTGTACTGCGCTGTATCCTTCTATGTTCTATGTTCTATGTTCTATATTGAGCGGTTGAACAGAAACCAGGGATTGCCGAATCAGGCCCTTGAGCTTCTCCCCTGACGTCAGGAGGCGGCCATTCAGCCCGTCAAGCCCCTTGTACAGAAATAGGAGGATGTTATCGACGCCTCAACATGAAAAAATCAATGAAGAAGAGACTTCACGAATAGACTGCTCCATGTTGTTCCTCCTGGCTCCATTGCTAATAGTACACAATTGATAAATCAACTTGATTTGCTGACGGTGACGAGAAAAGACAGATGTTTCATGTGAAGTCTCAAGGAAGCATCTTTCATCTCTGAGAAGGTAGACTGGTGTTCTCTCTGGAGGGCAGAAGCTATTGGGAATGGCTAACTCATTCAGAAGTAAGACATTGTCTCTGCTGACAGAGTTGTGAACCACGTGATGCTCAGTGCAGGGTCACACGCCATTTACACATTGAGGTGGTAAGAGTTCAGTCAGAGCCTGGAGCAGTCTCTCAATCAACATGGGATCTCCACAGAGCTACATAAACGTCCAAGAAGCACGTAACATGGGGAAAATGCAATTTCTCGTATCAGCAATGTCTTTAAATGGAAATAATGAAGATCATAATACATGATCTTCAAGTTTCAATGTAGTCAACTTTTATTCTCTCAATGCTACAAATTAAACATTCATTTCCTTCACGCTCTCTTCATGCTACCATCATCCCAGAGATTATTGTGATAAAATAGCTTTGCACTGCCTCTGTGACAAGGAGATCATTGATTTATAAAGGAGAGTGAGTCTGTCCACAATAGCCCGAATACTGCCTCAACAACACTCCACAACTCATACACATGATTCATTTTGTAATGAAGGATGCCATTTCATTTTTTGTCCTTATTAATGGATGCCCTGCATGAATCCTGTTCGTGACTTATGACCAAGGACATCCAGGTACTTTATTGCCAAAAGCACTTCCCAACCTCTCACCTTCTAATAATTAGATGAAAAGGACTGTATGTGTTGTTCACATTCAAATCACTTCTTTGTGTTACAAATCGCAGTGTTCCTCGAACTGATGCATGTGATACCCAATCAGACGTGACCTTCTGTCCAAAGAAGGACCCAAGTCTCTGTGTTCTCTCCATCATCCAATTCTCAATCCATGTAGGATATCTCCCCCTTACCCAAGGACTGTAACTTTTTTCACTTACCTGTGGGCAACTGTGTCAACCTACTTCTGAAAATTTAAATATACCGTTCCCACTAGTTCTTCCTCGTCAATGTCACAACCAATATCCTCCATAAACTCCAGTACGTTATTCAAAGATAGCTTTCCTTTCCTGATTCTAGGTTGATGCTGCTCAATCATATCATTGTTCTCCAATGATCTATTTATGATTAATTACAAAAAATGCTTATAGTTTCCTCACTCGTGACATAAACCTATCCCCCAATTGGTTTCCTGTTTTCACCCTCCATCCTGTTGTAAATATGTGTGGCCATAATAGCTGCTTTCTGGTATGCAGGATCCTTTACATATTCCATACAGCTTCGACCTTTCTCATATAATTAAGGAAAAGGCAGGAAAGAAGGAAGCCATTGCTCCATCGTGTCTGAACCAGCTCCGAAAAGAGGTATCCAGCAAGTTCAATTCTCCTACCCTATCTCTGTAGCCCTCTAAACTCATCACTCATCTTGTCCAGCAGCTTATCAACCTTCAGATCCATAAGTTTACTAATTCAAAATTTCCTGACGTTCCTCGCTTTCGCAGTCACCCTGTTCTCTAATACTTACAAAAAGATTTTCTGTTGCGTCTTCTGTTTGGACAGAACCAATACGTTCACTTCACTGGACAGAGATGGCCTCTGTCACCTCGTGACGACCTGAGACTCTGGGATAATGGATATGTCCCCCATTCCTGTCTGACAAGTTCCAGAATCAAAATGGTTGATGGACATTTTGAGTACAGTCCTCTCCCTAGGTTGAGACTGCACAGCTCTGATCTCCTCATTGTTGAAATAAACTGGAAAAGGTATACAATTGGGAAATATTTGTGGAAATCCCAGTAAAGACAGTGCAATGTCCTGCTCCTCCCTAGGCAGTCTCTGCAGACCCAGATACACCGTAAGATCTATCCCCACACCTTGCACAGAGTAGGAACACCAGGTTCCCTGGTCTCCCTGAATGTATGCAGCAGCTGACAACACAAATCCAAGAAAACCATCCACTGACTCTCTAATGTCAGGTGCAAGTCAATACATACATATATGGCACACCCACTCAATGTATAAAATGCCTACCTCTCCTCTGTTTCTATTCCTGGCTGATAAAATTTTACATTTCTTTGCCGTCCCTGAAATATGAATACTTCTGCTCTCCATGGAAATAGTTAACAATGCAACTGCACAATTTTCTGTACCTCAGTCAAGATAACAGCATCAGCGCTATTGATAGTGGAAATGCTGGGGAGGTGATGGTCTAGCAGTATTTTTTCTCGACTATAAATTCTGAGGTTTCCACAAATGTTTCCCAATGGTATACCTTTCCCAGGTAATGACCCAAACCCGGACATCAATCCCGCCACATCAGACGTTGGAATTTGAATTCAATAAAATATTTGGAATTAGCACTCCAATGAAATATTGATGGTTGTAAAAATTAAGAACATCTGGCTCATTACTGTCCTTCAGGGAAGGAAATTTGCTATCTTCACTGGTCTGGCCTACATGTGATTCCAGACCGTCAGCAATGGTAGACTCTCAAATGCTATTTGCAATGGCTATGTCTGATATTCAGTTATACACTACAAGGTCTCAAAGAAGTGAAACCAGACAGACCTGAGCACTGCCCGTCTACAGCACGTCGAAGTGGTTCAGAGGTGCAGCTCCCCAGCACTTCCTCAAATCAACGGGGAAAGAAAAATAAATGCTTGCCCAGCCAACAACACCCATGCCCCATTAATAAAGACAAGATGACCACGCCCAACAAGGAGAGATATAGGGACGGAACTCCCTTGAAACTGGGAACATAGAACATAGAAAGATACAGCGCAGTACAGGCCCTTCGGCCCTCGATGTTGCGCCGACCGAATCCTACCTAACCTACACTAGCCCAATAACTTCCAAATGCCTATCCAATGCCCGCTTAAATGACCATAAAGAAGGAGAGTTCACCACTGCTACTGGCAGGGCATTCCATGAACTCACAACCCGCTGTGTAAAGAATCTACCCCTAACATCTGTCCAATACCTACCAACACTTAATTTAAAGCTGTGTCCCCTAGTAACACCTGACTCCATTAGCGGTAAAAGGTTCTCAGTGTCGACCCTATCTAAACCCCTAATCATCATATACACCTCTATCAAATCTCCCCTAAACCTTCTCTTCTCCAATGAGAACAGCCCCAAGTGCCTCAGCCTTTCCTCATAAGATTTTCCTACCATTCCAGGCAACATCCTGGTAAACCTCCTCTGCACTCGTTCCAATGCCTCCACATCCTTCCTATAGTATGGCGACCAAAACTGCACACAATACTCCAGATGAGGCCGCACCAGAGTCTTATACAGTTGCAACATGACCTCAGGGCTCCGGAACTCAATTCCTCTACCAATAAAGCCCAGTACACCATATGCCTTCCTCACAGCACTATTTACCTGGGTGGCAACTTTCAGAGATCTGTGTACATGGACACCAAGATCCCTCTGCTCATCCACACTACCAAGTAGCCTACCATGAGCCAAGTAATCCATCTTCTTGTTACTCCTACCAAAGTGAATGACTTCACACTTAGCTACATTGAATTCCATTTGCCACCTTTCTGCCCAGCTCTGCAACTTATCTATATCCCGCTATAACCTACCACTTCCTTCCTCACTATCCACAACTCCACCGACTTTTGTGTCATCCGCAAACTTGCTTACCCAGCTTTCAAGCCCTTCCTCTAGATCATTTATAAAGATAACAAAAAGCAATGGTCCCAAAACAGATCCTTGTGGTACACCGCTAGTAACTGCACTCCAAGATGAACATAGTCCATCAACTACTACCCTCTGTCTCCTTCCAGCCAGCCAATTCCTAATCCAAACCTCTAATGTATCCTCAATGCCATACATCCGTAGTTTAAGCATTAGCCTACCATGGGGAACCTTATCGAACGCCTTACTAAAATCCATATACACAACATCTACTGCTTTACCCTCGTCCACTTCCTTGGTCACCTTCTCAAAGAACTCAATAAGGTTTGTGAGGCACGACCTGCCCTTCACAAAACCATGCTGGCTATCCTTGATTACGTTATTCCTATCCAGATGTTCATTAGTCTTATTCCTTACCATTCTCTCTTAGACTTTGCCCACCACTGAAGTCAGACTCACTGGCCTATAGTTACTAGGGCTATCCCTACTCCCTTTCTTGAACAAGGGGACCACATTCGCTATCCTCCAGTCCTCTGGTACTATTCCCGTTGACAATGACGACATAAAAATCCAGGCCAATGGCTCTGCTATCTCCTCCCTAGCTTCCCATAGGATCCTAGGGTAAATGCCATCAGGCCCACGAGACTTATCTATTTTCATCCTCTCCAATATTCCCAGAACCTCTTCCCTGCATATTTCCAGGCCATCCATTCTAATCATTTGTGACTCCATATTCACATCAGCAACAGTGTCCTGTTCCTGAGTGAATACTGATGAAAAGTATTGATTTAGTGTCTCTCCAATCTCCTCCGCCTCCACACACAACTTCCCACTACTATCCTTGACTGGACCGATACCTACCCTAGTCATCCTTTTATTCCTGACATACCTATAGAAAGCCTTTGGGTTTTCCCTAATCCTACCAGCTAAAGACTTTTCATGTCCCCTTCTCGCTTCTCTTAGCTCTCTCTTTAGATCCTTCCTGGCTACCTTATAACTCTCTATCGCCCCAACTGAACCTTCACGCCTCATCTTTACATATGCCGCCTTCTTCCCTTTCACAAGGGATTCCAATTCCTTACTAAACCACGGCTGCCTCACAAGGCCCTTTACACCATGCCTGACTGGTACATACTTATCGAGGACACGTAGTAGCTGCTCCTTGAACAATCCCCACATCTCATTAGTGTTCTTCTCTTGAAGCCTGTTTTTCCAATCCACACATCCTAAGTCATGCCTCACTGCATCATAATTTCCCTGCCCCCAGCTATAACTCTTGCCCTGCGGCGCACACTTATCCCTCTCCATCACTAAAGTAAAAGTCACCGACTTGTGGTCACTGTCCCCGAAGTGCTCACCTACCTCCAAGTCTAACACCTGGCCTGGTTCATTACCTAGAACCAAATCCAGTATAGCCTCACCTCTTGTTGGCCTGTCTACATATTGTGTCAGGAAACCCTCCTGCACACATTGGACAAACACCGACTCATCTAATGAACTCGAGCTATAGCTCTCCCAGTCAATATCTGGGAAGTTAAAGTCCCCCATAACAACCACCCTGCTACCTTCACTCTTTTCCTGAATCATCCTCGCAATATTATCCTCTACATCTCTAGGACTATTAGGAGGCCTGTAGAAAACACCTAACAGGGTGACCTCACCTTTCCTATTTCTAACCTCAGCCCAAACTACCTCAGATGGCAAGTCCTCTTCCATCGTCCATTCCACTGCTGTAATACTATCTTTGACAAGTAATGCCACACCTCCCCCTTTTTTAGCCCCATGTCTGATCCTACTAAAACATTTAAACCCTGGAACCTGCAACAGCCATTCTTGTCCCTGCTCTACCCACGTCTCTGTAATTGCCACAACATCGAAGTCCTAGGTACCAACCCACGCTGCAAGTTCACCTACCTTATTTCTTATACTTCTGGCATTGAAGTATACACACTTCAGTCCACCCTTCTGTTTACAGGCACCCTCCTTCGAGATCGCTGCATTATTCATAACCTCCCTACACTCAAGGTCCTGTACCCTAAAGCTACAGTCCAGGTTCCCATGCCCCGGCGGAGTTATTTTAAACCCTCCCAAACAGCACTAGCAAACCTCCCCCCAAGGATACTGGTGCCCCTCAGGTTCAGGTGTAGACCATCCTTTTTATAGAGGTCCCACTTTCCCCAGAAAGAACCCCAGTTGTCCAGAAACCGGAATCCCTCCCTCCTGCACCATCCCTGTAGCCACGCATTTAACTGCTCTCTCTCCCTATTCCTCGACTCTATCACGTGGCACGGGTAACAAACCAGAGACTACAACTCTGTTTGTTCTAACTCTGAGCTTCCAACCTAGCTCCCTGAAAGCCTGTCTGACATCCTCACCCCTCTTCCTACCTATATCGTTGGTGCCAACGTGGACCACGATCTGGGGCTGCTCCCCCTCCCCCTTAAGAACCCGGAAAACACGATCAGCGACTGAGGCCTACAGCTCGCCTGCGCGTTTAAATAGAGAAAAAACCCTACCCAGGTAACCTAGCAACACAAGCCTCCGGGTCTACCCGGCGTTTTTTTAAAAAACAAACTTTTTTAATTTTTAGTTTAAAGAAGTTAAAAAAGTTAAGTACTGGAACTTACAACTTAAATTTTTAGTTTTTAAAACAAAATAAGAAAAAACTAAGAACTGGAACTCACCCTGGACTTCGAACCGGACAAACAGCCGTCACGTGATCCTCCGAGAAACTGAGGCCTACAGCTCGCCTGCGCGTTTAAATAGAGAAAAAACCCTACCCAGGTAACCTAGCAACACAAGCCTCCGGGTCTACCCGGCGTTTTTTTTAAAAAACAAACTTTTTAAATTTTTAGTTTAAAAAAGTTAAAAAAGTTAAGTACTGGAACTTACAACTTAAATTTTTAGTTTTTAAAACAAAATAAGAAAAAACTAAGAACTGGAACTCACCCTGGACTTCGAACCGGACAAACAGCCGTCACGTGATCCTCCGAGAACCTGAGGCCTACAGCTCGCCTGCGCGTTTAAATAGAGAAAAACCCTACCCAGGTAACCTAGCAACACAAGCCTCCGGGTCTACCCGGCGTTTTTTTAAAAAACAAACTTGGATATATATCTACATGGGCATGATACTCAGGAATTTGGGAAAAGGTGAAAAATAAATGAAAATGATCACCCAATTTATTTCCATACCAGCTGATTATCCACAGTCCCATTGTTTATATTTCTCTGTTTCTATTTCTCCATATATTCACCACAATCCACCAACTCATATTACATTATTTCCCAGCTGCTTTCATGTCTGATGCATGGTGAGTGAACTCAAAATGCTAACTCTGTTTTTCTCTCGACAGAGGCTGCCAAACCTACGCCGTTTCCGCAACACTTTGTTTCCTTTTGGTCCAGAACCTCAGTATCTTTCTTTATTTGATTTAACCTTTATTTTTGTTATTGTACGGGAGATTGGCCCATCGAGTCCACACTGTCCCTCTACGGAGCATTGCAACCAGACCCACGTCATACCACATTCCTGCATTTCTCATGGCTAATCCGCCCCCTACCCTCTCCCTGCATCTCCCATAGATAACACACCTAGCTGCACATGATGGGTAATTTAGCATGGTCAATGTACTGAACCTGTGTACACTGTGGGAGGAAAGTGAACCTGACAGAGGTGTATAAGAGCATGAGACATATGAACAGAGTTAACAGACAGCAGCGGTTCCCCTGAGTCAAAGAGTCAAAAACAAGGTGGGGGGTGGGGGGGAAGGTTGACATGTTTATAATGAAAGCCAAGACATGAAGAGAGGATTTGTGGAATCTGTTTTGAACCCAGACGATGGTTGGTGTCTAGAATGCATTGCCTGAGAGGGGTGATAAGGAAGGAAATCTCACAAACTTTATGAAGCACTTGTATCAGCATTAAATGGTACAGACTCGAAGGGCTTTGTCTTTAATACATGATTTCATGTGGTGGCAGTCATGAAAGCTCTGATATATTCTGAAGCAGAAACCAATGAGACTTGTTGGTTCGTTCCATCGAACTGTGCTCAGTAAGTGGCGAGATTACTAAGCAGCATAATCCCATGGAGTATCAACACTTACTCAAACTAGTACAGCCCATACATCTCTGAAAACATCCATGATAATTCACATGCTCAGTCCAACGACAGCATCAGCATTATTTCAGCTGTTTGACACCATTTTTTTAAGGACACCAATAACATAGAAACAGACTTCGCTTCATTAGTATATAGGCTTCTCGTGTAAGGTTGTTATTTCTCTGAAGAATAATAAATTCCTTCTCATATATTTGCATTGACAAAGAGTTCGTTTTTCTACGAGCTGTTCCTCACAACATGGCGGCTTGTGTAACACTTCATCCACCACCAGTAATATTTACTCCGAGTTAAACCGGCACATGAGATGCACAGCTGGCATTCCCTCTCAGCAGCCACTTTGATGGACGAACACCAACTGGACTGGAACGTCTCAAGGGAACTTAATGCTGGTATAGCTCCATTAAAATCCCAAATCAACTAAAAAGACAATTTGATGTTTTAATAATTATTAAACAATGAGGACATCTTATTGATCCAATGAGTTTGTCGCTGTCGTTGAAGTTATGTGATCTATTTCTGTGAAATCATTTCGTGCATATATTGAAAGAGAAAAAGCTCAGGTCACAGAAACAAGGTAACGCAGCATTGAAACTCAAAATGCCAGGGAATAGCAGGCTATTGATCTACAGGTAACTGGGAATAATGTAGTTTGGGGTTTTCTGGCTGGCATAGATGTATTGAGCTGAAAGGCCTGTTTGTATGCTATGTAAGTCTACCACTTTAATTGCTGGTAATTAAATTGTTACTTGATACACCCCGAGGGGTCTATCACCATATTCTGAATAGAAATTAAACAAAGTCAACAGAATGCTGGCCTTGTTATGAAACGCACCTCACAAGAACAACTGAAAGGAATTTGCTGTATTAGAGTATCCACTCGACCCAATCTGATTTCTACAGCAGTTTCAAGCGAGGCTTTCCCTTTGTCCTATACTCCTGACCTCTCTACAACATCATGAATCTTTCCTGAGTGATTTTGAGTGCCGTTTAAAAGTCACATATGGAAAGCTGTGCCCAAAAATCTGAAAGGAAAAGTCTTCATGTTCATGACAATCGTGTTATAATTTTTTCAGTATCTAAAGACAACAGAAATGTAGAAACTAGCATTAGGAGTGAGAAATGAAAACAGCTCCGTCATGCGATAAGATCGTGGATGATCTGATTGTGACCTCAATCACACATTCCTCCTTTGCCCTTACAAGGTTAGTGCGTTATTCTTAGTCAAGAATCTGCCTGCCTCTGCCTTCGGAATACTCAATGTCTTATCCTTCATTGCTATCTAGAAAGAGAATTTCACAAAGACACAACATAATGAGGTGATTACACCAAATCACCATCTTCTTAACAGAGACATTATTCAGACTTATAATCCATCGACTCATAGTAATCTCTCATACAAGCTGAAACATTGTTTCAGAATTCAACTTGAAAGACTACTTGGAATATTCTGGGGTTAAACAAAACCACATGTTGTTCGCCTAAAGCCCAGTTGATCCACGGCCAGTCAATTCAAGATTTCCTCCATAAATAACCGCTCCTCCTAGGAGTCACCTGGATGAATCTTCTATGGATTGCATTTCATATCATTGTGGCCATCGCTGTCTCGATTTGGTTACACCACTACCTTGTAGATCTGTAGAAAATCGCACCTACTTTTAAATGTGTTCTGTTTCAGGAAGTTTCAACATTTATCTTACCTCCCTAAAAATTTGATGAACATGTAAAGTTTTTATTTTGTAACCCAAGTGCCCGTTTCCTTTGTGCCTAACGCCAATCTCTCCACTGAAATAATACATCATGTTTCCATTCAACCCGCCAATATCTTTGAGCACAGAACATTTTTCCTTCTATGTTCCATGCACCAATACTTGACTGTTCACTCGTTCCAAACTATACCTCTTTATAGAGTTGTGTCCTCTTCATATCTTGCTTCTCTTACAGTTTCAACAGTTTGTATTCTTCCCTAATACAGACAGATTATTTGTTCAAAGAAACGCACTGTGGCGACATTTCAAAGTAATTTAAAATGAAATATTTTTACTCCATGTCTAAACTATACATTTGAGACAAAGCTAAAGTGTTTTGCAGTCCTATCACTCAGTTCTCATTACTCAAAATAGGGTCAGTTGGTGTGGAATGTGTGTGAGTAGAATTGAGGAACCACAAAGGTGTAAATCCATAGTTGGAGTAATGTACTGGCCTTTGTAATGTACTGGGGCACATGATAGACCAGGAGATAGAAAAGATATGTAGGAAAGGCAAAGTTACAGGGAGTGGGGGTATTTTAATATGCAGGTGGATTGGGAAAATCAGACTGGTGGTTGTTTGCAAGGAAAGGAATTTGTGGAATGTCGACGAGATGACTTTTTGGAGCAGCTTATGTTTCAGGCAAGGGAACTGGCCATTCTTGATTTAGCGTTGTGCAATGAGGCAGGCTTGATAAGGAAGCTTAAGGTGAAGGAACCCTTTGGAGGCAGTGATCCTAATATGATTGAACCTAAACTTCAAATTGAGAGGGAGAAAGCAGAATCGGAGTGAATATTACAGCTGTATAAAGGCATCGACAAAGACATGAGGGACGAGCTGGGTGGAATTGACTGGGAGAGGAGCCGAGCAGGAAAGACAGTGTAACAGTAATGGCGGGAGTTTCTCAGAGCGATTTAGGAGTCACAGCAAAGATTCATCCCGACGTAATAGATGCATTGTACAGGGAGGCTGAGGCATCTATGGATAACTGGGGAATACATGTCTAGGGTAAAAGCAAAAGAGAAATCAGATAACATGGCAAATGATAATGGGAAATCAGAGGATTGGGAAGCTTATAAAGACGAACAAATAAGAAATAAGGACGGAGATTAAATATAAGGATAAGCTATCCAGTGAGAAAACGGACGGCTGTAAGAGTCTCTTTAGATATATAAAGGGCAAAAAAGAGAAGCAGAAGTGGATATTGGGGCACTGGAAAATGACGCTGGTGAGATAGTAGTGCGAAACAAATAATAGATGAGAAACTGAATAATTGTTTCATGTCAGATTTCACGGCGGAAGACATGAATGAAATCACAAGAATTCAAGAACGTGAGGAGGCAGAGCTGATTAGGAGAAGTTGCTCAAAAAACTAAATGGGTAAACAAGCTGGATGGAGACATTAATGGTGATCTTCCAGAAATCTTCGGAATCAGGGAGGGTCCCAGAAGACGAGAAAATTGTGCAAGTGACTTTTTTTTTCATAAAAACAAGATTTTTGAATTTTTTCACAAAATTATAAAAATAGTGCAAACTAGTGTATTCTGCTTTACAATATAATAACAATGCTAATATAGAATTTAAAAACAAACTACTAATCTATTCTCCAAACTAGCAAACCATAAAATTGGATAACCTATATTGCTAAAAATAAACAAAAGTAGAAAAGAAAATAAATAAGTAAATAAATAACTAGATACATATGTTTAAAAATTATATTAAGTCATAACAGAACTCTTATTGACACAGGATTCCTCCTCCCTGGGGTCCCCGAACCAGCCAGAACCATGCCCACGGCGAAGCAAAGACCCTGAACAATGTGGCTGATATATCTGTGTCAATGCAATTCAAAAAGAGCTGCCATGTTCTATCAAATAATTCCGTCTTTTGGTTCGCCATATTCGTGAGGAAGTTAAGGGGGATATATTCAATGACTATCCTAGGCCAAATGGAAAGTCCTAGGGGACCTTCGGATATCCGATTCACTAAAATGTCTTTCCACAGACAAAAGGAAAGGATAATGAATAATTTCCTCCCGTATACATCCAAAGAAGGGAAAATTGGGGAGCCCAATAGTAGAGGCATTTGGTCCCACCCAATCTCCGTACCCAAAATCTTTGCCAAGGCATTTGCTACTCTGTCTGAATACATGCGGATCTTACGGCATATCCACAGACAATGCGTGAGAGTACTAATTTGTATTTTGCATGTAGGACACATTGGAGATGCTCCTTCCTTGAACTTTGCAAGTCAACCAGGTGCTATTTGAGCCCAATGAAGTATCTTGAATTGGATAGCCTGAGCTCTGCTACAGATAGACATCTTCCTGGCGTTTTCCCAGACGTCCTCTCACATCTCTAAGAAGATTTCCATCCCCAATACTTGACTCTCTATATAACCTTTTATATAACCTTTCCATGTCCTTTGATACATTATTAAATAGTGTGTGGTGGAGAGTACTGACCGCGGGTGGACCCATCGGCTGAAGCACTCTCCTTTCCCTATCTGATTTAAATGGATTACTTATCAGTATGGTCTTCTTTTGTATAAAGTCTCGTATGTGAAAATACTGAAAAATATATTTACTAGACAGCCCAAATTTCTGACGCAGCTGTTTGAAGGACATCATGACCTCCCCATCGAACAGGTCACCCAAACAGGAGATAACTTTGCACTCCCAAGTTCTGAATATGTATCAGTCAGCCCTGGTTGGAATCCCAACATTCCCACTACAGGGGAATGGGGGAGGAATTTTGTAGGTTGCCCTCATCCTGTCGCATTATCCTCCAGGCTTTGAGTATATTTAATAGAGTAGGATTTTTACAATGGTCGTAACAACTGTCATCTTGTCCATAAATAGTTGATTGATGAGGGGATATTTTGCTTGGGAGGCCTCATATCTAACGAGATTGTTTGTGGATCACAAGAGACCCAATCAGCTACGGAGGATAATAGCTCAATTGGAACCTCCTGAAATCCGGAAAATCCAGCCCACCACTTACTTGTGGAAGCTGCAGCTTTTCTAATTTAATAAGGGGACGTCTCTGACACTAAGCAAAGGAGCCGAGCCAACCATAAAGCTGACGCAGCGCCTGTCTCGGCAGCATCAAGGGGAGCATTCTCACAGCGTATAACAGGCGAGGTAGGATATTCATGTTGACCAAAGCTATTCTATCTAGCCAGAATATTGGGAGATCTTCCCAGCGTTGAAGGCACTATCTTATTTTCTCCAATAAATGTGTATAATTGGCTTTATATAGCTGACCAAATGCCGGAGTATTAAAAATACCTAAATAAACAAAACCTCCCAGTGACCACCGAAAGGGGAAACGGGATCCATCCGGAAAATAGGATATACTGGCAAGACCTCCCAGCGGCATGGCCTCCGATTTCATAAAATTGATTTTATAACCTGAGAACATGCCAAATAAGTTAATCACTTGAATTAAGCGGGGCACAGATGTCAATGGATCATTTAAGAAAAGGAGGTCATCATCTGCATACAAAGTAACTTTCTGCTTGCCCGGTCCAAACTCCAGAGCCATTATATTAGGGTCGCTCATGTAGCTTCCATGAACAACTCAATCACTGGCGTAAATAATAATGGTGAAAGAGGGCATCCCTGAGGGCAATGTCTCCAAATGCTAACGCTATCCGAACTTACACCGCTGCTTTGGGATCATTAATTAATACTGTTACCCATTTAGTAAAGACCTCTCCAACACAAAACCGTTTCAGCCGTTCTACCCGAACGAATGCCTTCTCTGCTTCTAGGGAGATAGCCCATCCCAGTATCTGGCTCATAGTACATTTAAGACTCTTCTAATGTTATTAGTTGATCTGTGACTCTGCATAAATTCGGTCTGGTCTTCTTTTATAACGAATGGTAAAACCCTCTCCAGTCTTAATGCCAACATTTTTGTGAGAACTTTAAAATCCACATTCAACAAGGATATAGGTCTTTACGAAGAGCAGTCATCTGGGGCCTTTCCCTTCTTAAGAATTAGAGAAATATTTACTTCTCTCAGAGAAGGCGAGAGGCACCCCTGACTATGTGAATAATTATACATATTTAAAAGAGGCCCTGCCAATTACCCAATTAATTCTTTATAGAACTCAGCCTGGAATCCATCTGGTCCGGGCACGTTGTCACTCTGGAGCTGCCTTACCGCCTCCTGTATTTACTGGGTTGCCGAGGGGCATTCAAGAACAACACTTGCTCCAAGGTTAGGCCCGGGTGTGCCAGATTTTTATTTAAACAAGACTCTGTCTTTCTCGTTCTATATTCACATCCCTATAACCTTTACAATTTGAAACACAACTTTCTAATGGCTGCATTGCTCATTTCACGATCACAAGTCAGGGTACCAGCGCTCTTTCTAATAGACGTAGTGGCTTGGGGAGCCTTTTTCTTTCTGGCAAGATATGCTAGATACTTGCCAGGCTTGTCACCGTATTCAAATAATCTCTGCTTCGCAAATAATATCTCCCTCTTTGCGATTTGAGTAAGTGTGGGATACAAAGTTACCCTAAGGGCTGTGATCCGCTGTAGTTGAGTAATGCAGGGTCAATCAACATACGCTGTCTCAGCCGCCTTCAGGCGAGCCTCGAGCAGATGCTGTTCTCTCTTTTGTCTTTTCAGGGTCGCAGAATATGAGATAACCAAATCTCTTATCAGTCTACCACATCACCGAAGGGTTACTGGCTGTGTTTGAGTTGATATCCTAGAAGGTTTTAAATTCCTGCGAGAAATATTTTATGAACTTACTATCCTTCAGTAGGCCAATGTGGGAATGCTATCTCGTCATCACTAGTCTTAATCTCCATATATACTGCGGCACGATCGGAAATAGTTATATGACCTACATTACAAAATAATATTGAGTTCAAAAGAGTCGAGGGGACAGACATATATCGATTCTGGTATGGCACTTGCGTAGTTTAGAATAAAAAGTAAAGTCTCTGCCCTGAGGGTGAAGACATGTCCACACATCTACCAGCCCCAACTCCCTACTCAGATCCGCCAACTACCTAGATCTCATAGATATGCCCACAGAGCTCTTAGGTATTCTGTACACCCCTGGGTCGATGATACGATTGCAATCTCCCCCTATAATTGTGTGGTGCACCCCGAGAGCCATCAACTTGGAGAACGCTTCCATCACAAATTTAAATGGTGCACCAGCGGACAATATCAAAATCACATATTCCTCTCCATATATTAGAGCTTTAATTAATATATAACATCCTGACTCCTCTTTTATCTGGCTTAGCATTTCGAAGGGAAGATTCTTCCAAGTAAGATTGGCAACTCCCCAACTTTTTGAGCTGAAAGATGAAAAAAAACACCTGGCCAAATCCACCCTGTTGCAGCTTAGAATGCTCCTTATCAGGTAGATGTGTCTCCTGTAGAAGGGCTACATCCACCCTTACTTTTTTTAATACGTGATAGTACATTTTTCCTTTTGATTGCTGAGTGGCTCCCCTTTACATTCCAGGTGAACCACCTAAACGAATGACTAGCCATGATAGTCCAAAAAAGTCCAAGACCCCCCAGGAGACAGAACCCCACCAAAAAGACATTGGATAAAAACCAAAAATGATTCACACATAAAACACTCTTTAATACATCTAAATCAAAATAACTAAGAACCATTCCTAAAAACAATAACATAAAACATATTTGAAAGGAGACTTTCCCCCTTGTTCACAAGGGGCACTATTATCTTCCAATAATCCTACCACAACCTCTGCCATCCAGAGGCATGCCCGCGACCCGGGCATTAGAATGTAGCGTAAATAAATTCCAACATCGTTTAAGACAGAAGTTAAAAGTGGGCGATACCCCCACCCACACCAACACCTCGCTACACTTAGCCAAACAACACAAGATGAAAATACATGAAATTGCAAAATTACAATCCCAGCAAGTATTAAGCAAACAAAAAAAAAACACTCAGAAACGTCCCCCAAAATCAAATGGCACGAACAATAGTTAAGACTCCATAGAAAGGATAAGGAACTAGCACTTCCCCTCCACCATCACCACAGAAAGATAGAGAAGAGTAAAAAGGAAGAAAGGAGGAGGAAAAAATGTCCTGTCTGGATTCTGCAGCATGTGGATGAGCAGAGAGACTTTGGTCAAGGCTGGGTTATACTTCCCAGCATGCTTTAATCATTGTTCATTTTTGTAACAATTGACTGTTGTCCATCGTAAAATTATTATTTGAGGTGGCCCGTCTGCTAAGAAAGGCAAATACAGTCATGATATTTCTTTTGAGATGACTTGCATATTATGGCAGTGATGGATTTTCGCGGCTCTCTCAGACTTTGGTCAGACCACATTTGGTGTATAGTGTACCGCTTTGGGCCCCATAACTCAGTAAAAATGTACCATCCCTAAGTGTGTTCAGAGGAACTTCATAAGAATGGTCCTAGGAATGAAAGGCTAAACATATGTAGTATCTGTGTCTATACTCGCTGCAGTTTAGAAGGATGAAGGGGGCTCTAATAGAACTATACAGAATACTGGTTGCCTGGTCAGAGTAGATGTTGGGAAGATGCTTCCACTGTTAGGACAGAAAGGACTCAAGGACATAGCCTGAGAGTCAAGAGAAAATCTTTACAATGGAGATAAGGAGAAACGTCTTCAGCCTGAGAGTTGTGAATCTATGGTAGAATGGCAGTTTCCTTCTCTAAAGGACGTCAGTGAACCAGGTGAGTTTTTCTTGGCAATCGATTCATAACCACCATCCGCTCCTTAATTCCAGATTTGAATTCAAGCTCCGCCATTTGCTGTGGCAGGATTTGAATCCAAGGTCACTCGAAATGCATCTGGGTTTATCACGTAAGAATTCAGTGATAACACCACGAGGCCACTGACTTGCCCAATCCTCCACAGTGTGACTAATATGTGCAGTATGATACGCACCGGGATTTGCCTTCATGTTATCCTTGACTTCCTTATCAAGATATGGATGACTTTTCTTCATTATGCAATTCCTCTTTAGTCTTTATATCTCCCTACTTATTGCCAATTTCATCAGGTGTCCTGCCTTTGACTGTTCTTTTCTTCCCCCAGTCCACCACAGCCAAATCCTTCCTTAGGCCAGTATAATTATCATTGACTAACACTAAAACTCTCATCTATGACTCAGTCTGCACTCTTTCAATCTGAATGTGAAACTCCAGAATGTTGTGGTTACTCCTTCCAAGGCAAAGCTCATCCACAAATCCTTTCGTGTTACATAATATCAAATCTAATCTAAATTCTCTACAATGTGGAAACAGGTGCTTCGGCTGAACAAGTCCACTCCGACCCTCCGAAGTGTAACCCACCCATTCCCCTCTGAGTAATGTACCTAACTCTATGGGCAATTTGGCATGGCCAATTCACCTGACGTGTACATTTTTGGACCCACTCAGACAGGGGGAAGCATGTGCAAACTACATGCGGATAGTCCCCCGAGGCTGGAATCGAAACTGGGACCCTAGTGCTGTGCTAACTACTGAGCCACCGTGCCGCCCCATTCTCTGGTTGGTTCTATGACGTCCTGCTCTCAGAAATAATCTCCCATACTCTCTATGAATCTTTATTCAAGGATATACTGCCAAGTTGATTAATTGTGTCAATTTGTATGTTCAAACCACCCATAGTTACTGTTGTGCCCTTGTTACAAACCCTCACTCTTTTCTACCTCAGAAGAACTTTGGGGGGGGGGGAAGTGCCTGAAAATTCATCTTCCCGAGAGGTTTCTTCTCTTGCTTTTTATTTGCACTGAGACGGATTTCAATTTTTTTTGGCACAAATCACTTTGAAAAGATCTGAGTTCCCACTCGCACAAACAAATGTTTTTGTTATCTTTTGACTAGCCACATTTCACAGTAACTATCGAGTATTTAAGAGGGCTAAAATTGGTCATGAGATACGATTAGCTAACAGGCTTGAGGAAAATCTCAAAGACTTCTTTTCATATATCAGGATCAAGAGGGTAACTAGAGAAATGTTTGGCCCACACAAAGAAAAGGAAGAAAGTTATGCGTGGAGTCAGAGAAAATGGGTGAGATTCTTAGCGAGTACTTTGCATCTGTATTCACCAGGGAGAGAGACATGACGGATGTTGATGTTAGGGATAGATCTCTGAGTACTCTGGGTCAAGTATACAGAAAGAGGGAGGAAATTTTGGAGACTCTGAAAGGTATTAAGGTAGACAAGCTCCCAAGTCCAATGGGATCAACCACAGGTTACTGAGGGATGTGAGTGTGGAAATAACGGGGGCTTCAACATGTTAATGTTTAAGATGATTGAACGTTGGTGAGGTCCCAGAGCACAGGAGAATTGCTAATATTATCCCCTTGTTTAACATAGAACATAGATCATAGAAAAATACAGCGCAGTACAGGACCATCAGCCCTCGATGTTGCGCCGACCAAAGTCTACCTAACCTACACTAGCCCAATAACCTCCATATGCTTATCCAATGCCCGCTTAAATGACCATAAAGAGGGAGAGTTCACCACTGCTACTGGCAGGGCATTCCATGAACTCACAACCCGCTGAGTAAAGAATCTACCCCTAACATCTGTCCTATACCTACCAACACTTAATTTGTAACTGTGTCCCCTTGTAACAGCTGACTTCATTAACAGAACAAGGTTCTCAGTGTCTACCCTATCTAAACCCCTAATTATCTTGTACACCTCTATCAAATCTCCCCTAAACCTTCTTTTCTCAAATGAGAAGAGCCCCAAGTGCCTCAGCCTTTCCTCATACGATCTTCCTACCATGCCAGGCAACATCCTGGTAAACCTCCTCTGCACTCGTTCCAATGCCTCCACATCCTTCCTATAGTATGGCGACCAAAACTGCACACAATACTCCAGATGGGGCCGCACCAGAGTCTTATGCATCTGCAACATGACCTCAGGACTCCGGAACTCAATTCCTCTACCAATAAAGCCCAGTACACCATATGCCTTCTTCACAGCTCTATTTACCTGGGTGGCAACTTTCAGAGATCTGTGTACATGGACACCAAGATCACTCTGCTCATCCACACTACCAAGTGGCCTACCATGAGCCAAGTAATCCATCTTCTTGTTACTCCTACCAAAGTGAATGACTTCACACTTAGCTACATTGAACTCCATTTGCCACCTTTCTGCCCAGCTCTGCAACTTATCTCTATCCCGCTGTAAGCTGCAACATCCTTCTTCGCTGTCCACAACTCCACCGACTTTCGTGTCATCCGCAAATTGCTCACCCAGCTTTCAAGCCCTCCTCTAGATCATTTATAAAGATGACAAACAACAATGGTCCCAAAACAGATCCTTGTGGAACATCGCTAGTAACTGCACTCCAAGATGAACCTATTCCATCAATTACTACCCTCTGTCTCCTTCCAGCCAGCCAATTCCTAATCCAAACCTCTAATGCACCCTCAATGCCATACCTCCGTAGGTTTTGCATTAGCCTACCATGGGGTACTTTATCGAACGCCTTGCTAAAATCCATATACACCACATCTACTGCTTTACTCTCGTCCACCTCCTTAGTCACCTTCTCAAAGAACTCAATAAGGTTTGTAAGGCACGACCTGCCCTTCACAAAACCATGCTGACTATCCTTGATCACATTATTCCTATCCAGATGTTCATAAATCCTATCACTTACAATTCTCTCTAAGACTTTGCCCACAACAGAAGTGAGACTCACTGGCCTATACTTACTCGGGCTATCCCTACTCCCCTTCTTGAACAAGGGGACCACATTCGCTGTACTCCAGTCTTCTGGCACTATTCCCGTAGACAATGACGACATACAAATCAAGGCCAATGGTTCTGCTATCTCCTCCCTAGCTTCCCAGAGGATCCTAGGATAAATGCCATTAGGCCCATGGGACTTATCTATTTTCGTCCTTTCCAGTATTCCCCAGACCTCTTCCATACATACCTCAAGGCCATCCATTCTAACCACTTGTGACTCAATATTCACATCGGCAATAGTGTCCTGTTCCTGAGTGAATACTGACGAAAAGTATTGATTTAGTGTCTCTCCAATCTCCTCCGCCTCCACGCACAACTTCCCACTACTATCCTTGACTGGACCGATACCTACCCTAGTCATCCTTTTATTCCTGACATACCTGTAGAAAGCCTTTGGGTTTTCCCTAATCCTACCAACTAAGGACTTTTCATGTCCCCTTCTCGCTGCTCTTAGCTCTCTCTTTAAATCCTTCCTGGCTACCTTATAACTATCAATCGCCCCAACTGAACCTTCACGCCTCATCTTTACATATGCCGCCCTCTTCCCTTTCACAAGGGATTCCAATTCTTTATTAAACCACGGCTCCCTCACAAGACCCTTTACTCCCTGCCTGACTGGTAAATACTTATCAAGGACACCCAATAGCTGTTCCTTGAACAATCTCCACGTATCATTTGTGTTCTTCCCTTGAAGCCTATTTTTCCAATCCACACATCCTAAGTCATGCCTCACTGCATCATAATTTCCCTGCCCCCAGCTATAACTCTTGCCCTGCGGCGCACACTTATCCCTCTCCATCACTAAAGTAAAAGTCACCGAGTTGTGGTCACTGTCCCCGAAGTGCTCACCTACCTCCAAGTCTAACACCTGGCCTGGTTCATTACCTAGAACCAAATCCAGTATAGCCTCACTCTTGTTGGCCTGTCTACATATTGTGTCAGGAAACCCTCCTGCACACATTGGACAAACACCGACCCATCTAACGAACTCGAGCTATAGCTTTGCCAGTCAATATCTGGAAAGTTAAAGTCCCCCATAAAAACCACCCTGCTACCTTCACTCTTCTCCTGAACCATCCTCGCAATACTTTCCTCTACTTCTCTCGGACTATTGGGAGGCCTGTAGAAAACTCCCAACAGGGTGAGCTCACCTTTCCTATTTCTAACCTCAGCCCAATCTACCTCACATGTCAAGTCTTCCTCCATCGTCCTTTCCACCGCTGTAATACTATCCTTAACAGGCAATGCCACACCACCCCCTCTTTTCTCGCCATCTCTGACCCTGCTAAAATATTTAAACCCTGGAACCTGCAACAGCCATTCCTGCCCCTGCTCTACCCACGTCTCTGTAATGGCCACAACATCGAAGTCCTAGGTACCAACCCACGCTGCAAGTTCACCTACCTTATTTCTTATACTTCTGGCATTGAAGTATACACACTTCAAGCCACCTTTCTGTTTACAGGCACCCTCCTTCGAGATGGATGCCTTGTTCCTAACCTCCCTACACTCAAGGTCCTGTACCATAAAGCTCCAGTCCAGGTTTCCATGCCCCTGCAGAGTTAGTTTAAACCCTCCCAAAGAACACGAGCAAACCTCCCCCCAAGGATACTGGTGCCCCTCAGGTTCAAGTGTAGACCATCCTGTTTATAGAGGTCCCACCTTCCCCAGAACGAACCCCAGTTGTCCAGAAACCGGAATCCCTCCCTCCTGCACCATCCCTGTAGCCACGCATTTTACTGTTCTCTCTCCCTATTCCTCGACTCTCTATCACGTGGCACGGGTAACAAACCAGAGACAACAACTCTGTTCGTTCTAGCTCTGAGTTTCCAACCTAGCTCCCTGAAAGCCTGCCTGACATCCTCAACCATCTTCTTACCTATGTCGTTGGTGCCAATGTGGACTACGATCTGGGGCTGCTCCCCCTCCCCCTTAAGATCCCGGAAAACACGATCAGAGACATCACGTACCCTTGCACCTGGGAGGCAACATACCAATCGTGAGTCTCTGTCGCCCCCACAAAACCGCCTATCTGTGCCCCTCACTATTGATTCCCCAATAACTATCGCTCTACCTTTCTCCACCCTTCCCTTCTGAGCAATGGGGCCAGGCTCCGTGCCAGAGGCCTGAACCGCGTTGCTTTCCCCTGGTAAGTCATCCCCGCCCACAAATATCCAAAACGGTATACTTGTTCTTGAGGGGAATGACCGCAGGGGGTCCCTGCACTGGCTGCTTCCTCCCACACCCCCTCACTGTCACCCATCTCTCTGTAACTTTCGGAGTTAATACTTCCCTAAAGCTCTGATCTATGACCACCTCTGACTCCCGAATGATCCGGAGTCCATCCAACTCCGGCTCCAGTTCCCTAACACGGTCTTGGAGGAGCTGGAGATGGGTGCACTTCTTGCAAGTGTAATCAGCAGGGACGCTAATGGCTTCCCTCACCTCATACATGTTGCAAGAGGAACATTGCACTGCTTTCGCTGCCATCCTTCTAAAAGGAAACCTTTAAAAACTAGATCTAAAGAAACAAACAAGCAAAATGCAGCACTTACCTGCTTACCACAACGGGTCTTATTATTAGGTTAGAGGAGAAGGGCGGGTGGGAGGCGCTACCCCTGTAGTGCCTCGGGTTCCTCACCTGCGCGCTTATATAAGAAAAAACCCTTCCCAGGTGACCTAGCGCGACACCAGCTTCCGGGTCCGCTCGGCGCTTAAAAAAACTTTAAATTTTAACTGTTAAAACTGTTTCAGAAGGAGAGCTGGATAATCTAAGTCATTGTAGACCGGTGAGCCTGACATCAGTGGTAGGGTAGCTGCTGGAGAAGATACTGAGAGACATGTGTAAGGCGTTTTATTAGGTTTCCCATGGTCAACGGAGAAGGTGAAGTCGCGTGGGGTCCAGATTGTTCTATCCAGATGGATAGAGATATGGCTGGGAAACAGAAGACAGAGAGTAATGGTGGATGGAATTTCTCAAAATGGAGACCTATGACCAGTGGTGTGCAACAGCGATCCGTGCTGGGACCACTGTAGTTTGTGATATATATCAAAGATTTGGAAGAAGCTTTCGTTTGCCTGAATAGCAAGTTTGCAGATGACACCAAGATTGTTGGAGTAGCAGATAGTGAAGGGGACTATCAGAGAATACAGCAGTGTACAGATAGATTGGAGAGATGGGCACAGAAGTGAGAGATGGAGTTCAATCTGTGCAAATGCGAGGTCATGCATTCTGAAAGACCCAGTTCAAGAGTGAACTATATAGTAAACGGAAAATTGACGTACAGCGAGATCTGGTTGTTCAGGTCCATTGTTTCCTGAAGATGCCAACACAGACCAATAAAGTGGTTAAGGTGGCATATGGCATGCTTTCCTTCCTTTGATCAGGTGTTGAGTACAAGCGTTGGCAGGTCATGTTACAGTTGCATAGGACTTTGGTTTGGCCGCATTTGGAATACTGCATATAGTTCTGGTCACAATATTTCCATAAGAATATTGATGCTTTGAATAGGGTACAGAGTAGTTTCACCAGGATGCTGCCTGGGATGGACGGTACTAGTTATGAAGAAAGATTGAGTTGATTAGGACTATTTTCATTACAAAGACGAAGGTTGAGATCTACAAAATCAAGACAGACATACAAAGGATGGATAGCAAAAACCTCTTTCCCCAGATTGTGGAACTCAATTACACGGGGTCATGAGTTCAGAGTGAGAGGGGAATGGTTTAGTGCAGATATATTTGGGAAATTCTTGGGAAACACCACCAGGACGGTAGCAGCCTGGAACGTGTGGCCAGCAGAGGTGGTAGGGGCAGGAACGATAGCGTTATTTAAGATGTATTTAGACAGAAACATGAATGGGCAGGGAGCAAAGCGATACAGACCCTGAGAAAATAGGTGGCAGGTTTAGAAAATAGGAGGATCTGGATCAGCACAGGCTAGGAGGGCCGAAGGATCTGTTCCTGTGTTGGAATGTTCTTTGTCCTTTATCATTCATTCTAAAAACATCAAGTTTTCAACTTATTGTATGCGACAATTTAACAATATAAACGATTTATTTATTTAAAAGTGCATGTCAAATTATTGTCATTTCTAAATTACAGTCACAGGGTCAAGGAGATGTACAGCATGGAAACAGACCCTTCGGTCTAACGTGGCCATGCCGACCAGATATCCCAACCCAATCTAGTCCCACCTACCAGCACTCAGCCCATATCCCTCTAAACACTTTCCATTCATCTACCCATCCAGACGCTATCTGAATGTTGCGATTCTCCTAACCACCACTACTTCCTCTGGCAGCTCATTCCACACACGTACAACCCTCTGTGTGAAAAGGTTGCCCCTTAAATCTATTTCACATTTTTCCCTTCCCAACTGAAACCTATGCCCTCTAGTTCTTGACTTCCCTACCCCAGAGAAATGACCTTGTCTATTTACCCTATCCACGCCCCTCATGATTTTATAAACCTCTGTAAGATCACCCCGCAGTCTCCAACATTCCAGGGAAAACAGCCCCAGACATTGCAACCTCCAGCAATCGCACAAACCCTTCAAACTTGGCAACATGCATGTAAATCTTTTTTGAACTTTCAAGTTTCACCTGATCGATCGGGTTCTGGGGAGTTTTCCACCTTTATGCATTTCAAGACATCCAGCACTTCTACCTCTGTAATATGGACATTTTCCAAGATGTCACCATCTATTTCTCCGTACATCAACATCTCCCATGTCCTTCTCCTGAGTAAACACTGATACAAAATACTCGTTTAGTAACTCTCCCATCTCCTGTGGCTCCACAAAAAGTCACCTTCCTGATCTTTGAGTGCTCTATTCTCTCCCTATTTATCCTTTTGTTCTCAATTTATTTGTAAAATCTTTTTGGATTCTCCTTAACACTTTGCCAAAGCTAACTCATGTCCCCTTTTTGCCTTCCTGATTTCCCTCTTTAGTACACTCCTCCTATCTTTATATTCTTCTCAGGATTCACTCGATCTATCCTGCCTTTGCCTGTCATATCCTTCCTTCTTATTCTTAACCACACACTCAATTTCTTTAGACATTCAGCACTCTCTATACCTTTCACCCAAAGAAGAATATACTGTCTCTGGACTCCAGCTATCTAATTTCAGAAGGCTTCCCATTTTCTAGCCGTCCGCTTACCTGCGAACATTTGTGCCACCAGTTTTTGAAAGATCTTGCTGAATACTGTCAAAATTGACCTTTATCCAATTTAGTGCTTCAACTTTTAGATCTGGTATATCCTTTTCCATCATTATTTTGAAACTAATAGAATTTTTGGAAAATAGCTGAAGCTCACACATTTCAGGTGAGAAATTAAATTGATTGGTTATATTTAAATGTGTAAGAGTTATAATTCTATTTGATTGTTCAATAATTTGCTGACTCTGAATATTTCATCAGTCAGAGGTCAACCATTTTGCAAATGATAAAGCGACAATGTATGCATTTGAATGCTGAGATTCAATGTGTAATTATGATCACCAAAATCGTCTGACAACATATTATTTTTCAGTAGAAGACAAAATGTGATTCTTTACTTTTGTATCATAAAAGGTTATTCGGTGTTTATATTTTAATTACATCAAATTGAATTAATTTTTTTATTTTCAGAGATGGTGCAGTTATTGTTCAGTTGAATAATTGTAGCTCATGCTTTATTATTGTCCAATGCACAAATATGGCAAACTCGTGATCATTGGTCTGGTCAGTAAATCCATCACTTTGCATCATTACCGACATTAAATGTGGATTTCAAAGGGTGAATTCGGTTACAGTGCTACTAGACCTCACGGCTGCCTGTGGCACTGAGTGCGACACTGGCCTGCTCCTGAATCTGACCAGAGAGTTTCCAACGTGGGTCAAGGCAGTCATTCAAACATTCCCTCACAGAGAATCATTGGGGATCCGCCTTGAGCAGGAGGAAAGAAGCCAACAGGCTATCACTGTTCTCAGTGTAGGTACAAATGCTGTCTAAATTAGATACCAATGACTGACCAGGAATCAGTTGTAACAAATTCATCTTCAGTCAGAGCCTGGCCCATGGAGCAGATGTATGCACATGGAGTGTCAGAATCACACCACACAAGTTACTTATGGTGATGACATATGGCATGTCCCCCAGACTCCATACATCTGCCCCCTGGACCAGACACTGGGTGAAAGCGTTCACAATTGACAGTCTATTGCAGCATCTTGTGTCTCACAGTAAATGCTCTGAAACTATATCCAATAAATGTACCTTCGTATTAACCTTTATCAAAATAAAATTGTACTTGTTTGTGGATGGTCAGATACTAATTGATAGTACACCCAACAAATGCTTCTGAATAAACTAGGAGCAAATGGCAAGCCAAGAATCATTTTAATAACGGAACTTGATAGATTTTGTCTGGTCTAGGTAACCACGCATATTGTGCTGGCACTTAGGTGAATGTAACAATGCACATCAAAACTGGAAGTCTTGGTCTAACGCCCCACCCCAGCTTCCTAACCTCACACACCTCACTCCCTCGCACGCCTCACTCCCTCAAACAATCACCGACTGATGAGAATCCACAAACAGAGTGAAACTTGGAAAACAGAACAGTACAGCACAGTAAGAACCCTTCAGCCCTCAATGTTTTGACAGCCTATTATCCTACTCGTAGATCAGACTAACCTACATGACCTTCAATGCATTAACTTCCATGTGCCTATCCAAGGATCTTCTTAACTATCCCTAATGTATCTGACTCTACTACCACTGCTGGCGCTGCATTCCACCCACCCACCACTCTCTGAATAAAGAACCTACCTCTGACATCTCCTCAAAACCTCCCTCTCATCACTTTAAAGTTATGCACTTTGTTGATAGCCAATTCTGCCCTGGGAAAAGGATCTGGCTATCCACTCTATGTCTCTCAACATCTTGTCCACCTCTGTCAAGTCACCTCTCATCTTTCTTTGCTCCAGTGAGAAAAGCCCTAGCTCTCCCAAACTTTCTTCCTAATAAATGTCCTCCAGTCCTGGCAGTATCCTGGTAGATCTGCTCTGCACACTCTCTGAGACTTCCACATGTGCGTGCGAGCAGCAGCGGACGTAAGATGAACCTGAAAGACTGCAGCTAAGGCGAGGCAGTTTTTTAAAATTACTTACTGGTTTTGGGCAGCGTTGTTTTCTCTTTCACAGAAGGAGTGGGAGCAGCGGATTAAGTGACAAGCACCAGCGGGGCAACCAGGAAGGAAAGCAGTGAGTGTATATACATATATATCAGCAAGGCATTTAAAAAGAATAGGGAGGGGGAAAATAAGAGGGGGTGCAGCACTACTAATCAGAGAGTGTATCATAGCTACAGGAGTTACCATTGTCGAGGAAGATCTGCCTACCGAGGCTGTATGGGTGGAAATTAGGAACAGCAATGGAGCAGTCACCTCGTTAGGGGTTTACTACAGGCCCCCCAATAGCAGCAGGGAGATGGAAGAAAGTATTGGGCGGCAGATTTTGGAAAAAGTGTGAACGTAGTAGGGTTGTTGGAATAGGTGACCTTAACTTTCCCAATATTGATTGGAACCTCCAGCGAGCAGAAGATTTGAATGGAACTGTTTTTGTAAGGTGTGTTCAGGAGGGTTTTCTAACTCAGTACGTTGACAGGCCGACGAGGAGGGAGGCCATTCTAGACTTTGTGCTCAGAAACGAGCGGGAGCAGAATCAGATCTTGTGGTGGGAGAGCATTTTCATGGTAATGACCACAACTGCCTCACATTCTACATAGCTAAGGAGAAGACTAGGCAAAATGGGAGGATATTTAATTTGGGAAGAGGACACTATGATGCGATTAGACATGAGTTAGGAAGCATGGACTGGGAGCAATTGTTCCATGGTAAAGGCACTACAGACATGTGGAAACAGTTTGAGGAACAGTTGTTGCAATGATGAATAAATATGTTCCTCTGAGACAGGCAAGAAGGGTTAAGATAAAGGAGCCTTGGATGATGAGAGTGGTGGAGCTTCTCGTCAAAACGAAGAAGGTAGCTTACATAAGGTGGAGAAAGCTAGGGTAAAGGTCAGATCTAGAGAATTACAGCCAGGCGAGGAAGGAGCTCAGAATTGGTCTGAGTAGATCCAGGAGGGGGCACGAGAAAGGCTTGGCCGAAGGGATTAGGGAGAACACAAACGCAATTTACACTTATGTGGGGAATAAGAGAATGGTCAAAGAAAGAGTAGGGCCGATCAGTGATAGCATAGGGAACGTGTGTGGAGTCTGAGGAGGTAGGGGGAACCCTAAATGAGTTTTCTGCTTCTGTCTTTAGGAAAGAACCACATTTTGGAATGAATGAAATCTTTGAAGAGCAGGTGTGCATGCTGTAATGGATAGAGATATAGGAAGCTGATGTGCTGAAAATTTGGTCAAACATTAAGATTGACAAGTCGCCAGGCCCGGACCATATTTGCCCTCGGCTGCTTTGGGAATGGAGAAATGTGATTATTTCACCACTTGCGAAGATCTTTGCATCCTTGCTCTCCACTGGAGTCATACCTGAGGGCAGGAGAGAGATAAATGTAATACCTCTCTTCAAGAATGGAAATAGGGAAATCCTCAGCAACTACAGACCAGTTAGTCTCACGTCTGTCGTCTGCAAGGTGTTAGAAAAGATTCTGATGGATAGGATTTATGACCACCTGGAAGAGCATGGCTTGATTAAATGCAGTCAACGCGGTTTTGTGAGGAGCAGTCATGCCTTACAAATCTTATCGAGTTCTTTGAGGATGTGGCTTGAAAGGTTGATGAGGGTCGAGATGTGGATGTGGTGTATATGGAATTCAGCAAGGCATTTGATTAGGTTCCCCGTGGTAGGCTCATTCAGACGGTCAGGAGGAATTGGATACAGGGGAAAGTAGTTGTCTGGATACCGAATTGGCTGACCAACAGAAGACAGCGAGTGGTAGTAGAAGGAAAATATTCTGCCTGGAAGTCAGTGATGAGTGATGTTCCACAGGGCTCTGTCCTTGGGCCTCTACTGTTTGTATTTTTTATTAATGACTTGGATGAGAGGATTGAAGGATAAGTCAGCAAGATTGCAGACGATACAAAGATTGGAGGTGTCGTTTAACAACCCAGTGGACAGGGTTGTTAAGAAAGCATATGGTGTGTTGGCTTACATTAACAGGGGAATTGAGTTTAAGAGTCGTGAGATCTTGTTGCAGCTCTCTAAAACTTTGGTTAGACAGCATTTGGAATTCTGCGTCCAGTTCTGGTCACCTTATTATAGGAAAGATGTGGATGCTTTGGAGAGGGGTCAGAGGAGATTTGCCAGGATGCTGCCTGGACTGGAGGACTTATCTTATGAAGAGAGGTTGGCTGTGCTCGGACCTTTTTCATTGGAGAAAAGGAGGAGGAAAGGGGACCTAATTGAGGTATACAAGGTAATGAGAGGCATAGATAGAGTCGATAGCCAGAGACTATTTCCCATGGCAGAAATGGCTAACACGAGGGGTCATAGTATTAAGCTGGTTGGAGAATGTATAGAAGGGATGTCAGAGGCGGGTCTTTACAGAGAGAGTTGTGAGAGCCCGGAATGCGTTGCCAGCAGCAGCTGTGGAAGCAAAGTCATTGGGGACATTTAAGAGACTGCTGGACATGCATATGGTCACAGAAATTTGAAGGTGCATAAATGACGATCAATTGTCGGCACAACATCGTGGGCTGAAGGGCCTATTCTGTGCTGTACTGTTCTATGTTCTATGAAGCAACCAGAACTTAACACAATATTCCAAGTGTGGTTGGACCACAGATTAAGAGGTAAGCACTAACCTCACTGCACTTAAGCTCAATACCCCTGTTAATGAAAGCCAAAACACTATATGCCTTCTTAACAACCCTACAATCTTGCGTGGCAACTTTGTTGGATCTATGGACATGGAGCCCAATATCCCTCTGTCACTCCACACTGCCAAGAATTCGACCTTTAACCCTGTATTGTGTATGCAAATACAACCTTCCCAAATAAATCGCTTCACAATTTTTAAGGTCGAACTGTATCTGCCACTTATTAGCCCAGGTCTGCATCGTGTCAATGTCTTCTTGTAACCTACACCAACCCTCTATACTATCCACAACTCCACCAACCTTCATGTCATCGGCAAACTTATTAACCCACCATTCCACTACCTCATGAAAGTCATCTATAAAAATCACAAAGAACACAGGTCCCAGAGCCAATCCCTATGTAACACCACTGTTCACTGAGCTCAGGCTGAATATTTTCCATCTGCTACCACTCTCTGTCTTCTGTGGGCCTGCCAAAGCAACATACAGATAGTCAACTTTCCCTGTGTCTCATGCCTCCTTAACTTTTGAATGCGCCTACAATGGGGAACCTTATCAAACGCCTTACTAACATTCTTCTTCACCACATCTATTGGTCGACCATCATCAACGTGTTTTTCACATCTTCAAAGGATTCAATAAGTTTTCTGGGGGATGACCTGCTGCTGACAAAGCCATGCTTGCTACCCCTAATCAAACTATTATTTTCTCAGTAATTTTAAATCCTGTCTCTCAGAATCATCTCTAATACTTTGCCCAACACCAATGTAAGACTGACTGTTCTGTCATCCCCATGGTTATTCCTATTCCCTTTCCTGAACAAGGCAATAACATTTGCCATCCTTCAATCATCTGGCAATACTCCAGTGGACAATGAAGACTCAATGGTTATCGCCAAAGGCACACCAATCTCTCCCATCACTTCCTGCAATAACCTCGGGTATACCCTATCTGACCCAGGTCATTTACCAATCCTTATGTTTATAATTAAATCAGTCTGTACTTCCCTCAACTTTTCTATTCCATGTCCAACTAACTGATTCACTGCTTTCCCTTTCAATGCTATATACAGTGCTGCCTGCCTGAGTAAGTACGGTTCCCAACGTCCTGTGAATCACAAAATGAAAAAAGAAGGAATGCACCAACGCCTTCCTCATGAAGGGCTGATGCCTAAAACATCGACATGCTTGCTCCTCAAATGCCACCTGACCTGCTGTGCTTTTCCAGCTCCAAACTTTTCGACTCTGATCTCTATCAACTGCAGTCCTCACTTTCTCCATTACTGAGGGCTGTCCCCTGTGCACACTCGGCGGGGAATTACCCATCAAAAAGTCATTGTATGTGGAGCTGACTGCTCAGTTCTGGAAAGTAGCACTTAATGAATAGTTTTTTTTGAAAAAAAAGAAATTACAGTTCAACATTCAGTGCCAGAGTTACAATTTTGGTTCATGGTTTGAGAAGCCTTATAAGAAATAGTGAATGACTGAATAACTCCAAGGTACAGAGTATTCCAAGTGTAATATTCCAGCTTACGTTAATGCTGGGAATATTATCAGACAGATTGATGTTATAAGGGAATGAGTTGACATGTGGAGGTGTGACGTTTTTGCCATCACAGAGACGTGTTTAGGGGAGGTGAGTGTCAAGAACTCAATATTCTGTTATACTGTAAAATATGGGCAGTACAGGAAAGGGTGTTGAAGAGGAGGTGGTGTTGTATTATTATTTAAGGAGTCAGTTACTGCAGTTAGGAAAGCAAGGGTGGAGATGTTACAGAGAGAGGAACGCCAGGCTGGACATGTTGTGGAGATAGGAAGGCAAGACTGCAGAGGTTACAGGTATAGGAAAGCAAGGCTCGAGATGGCCGAGAGATAGCGTGGCCTGTGCATGCTAGAACAGGTTAGTGAGATATTTTTAAATTCAATCACAGGATATAGGGAGAAGTGTAGCAGCTGGAAGGTATAGAGATCTGGAAGAATGTAGGGGCTGGCAGAATTTGCAGTCAGAGATGTGTCTGGAGTATGAGATAAAAATTGTGGAGATATGGAGGGTTACTGAGACACAGATGGATGTAGAGGCTGGAGAAGATGACAAAGAAAGATAAAGATATACACGTAGATAGTGTAAAAAAAGGAATTGTGCAATGTCTTAATAGAGAAAATATTATAGAAATCTTTGGAATAGAGAAGGCACTGGGAGGAACTGAAGGAGTGAGACCTTGGAGTATCCAATCACAAGAGGTGGTGTTTTGCTTTAAGTTGCGGTATAGTCCAGTTATTGTTTTTTTTTAACGGCTAAAATTTAAAGCTTTCGTTAAGCGCTAGCGGACCTGGAAGCTGGTGTCGCGCCAGCTTCCCTGGGAAGGTTTTTTTATAGAAGCGCGCAGGCGAGGAACACGAGGCACTACAGGTGTAGAGCCTCCCACCCGCCCTCCTCCTCTAAACTAATAATAAGACCCGTTGTGGGATAAGCAGATAACTGCAGCATTTTGCTTGTTTGTTTTTTAGATCTAGTTTTTAAAGTTTACCTTTTAGAGGGATGGCAGCGAAGGCAGTGCAATGTTCCTCTTGCAACATATATGAGGTGAGGGAAGCCATTAGATTCCCTGCGGATTACACTTGCAAGAAGTGCACCCATCTCCAGCTCCTCCAAGACCGTGTTAGGGAACTGGAGCTGGAGTTTGATGAACTGCGGATCATTCAGGAGGAAGAGGTGGTCATAGATCAGAACTATAGGGAAGTAGTTACTCCGAAAGTTATAGAGAGATGGGTGACAGTGAGCCGGGGTGGGAGGAAGCAGCCAGTGCAGGGACCCCCTGCGGTCATTCCCCTCATGAACAAGTATACCGTTTTAGATACTTGTGAGGGGGATGAATTATCAGGGGTAAGCAACGAGGTTCAGGCCTCTGGCACGGAGCCTGTCCCGTTGCTCAGAAGGGAAGGGTGGAGAAAGGTAGAGCGATAGTTATTGGGGACTCAATAGTGAGGGGCACAGTTAGGCGTTTTTGCGGGGTTGACAGAGACTCACGATTGGTATGTTGCCTCCCAGGTGCAAGGGTACGTGATGTCTCTGATCGTGTTTTCCGGGTCCTTAAGGGGGAGGGGGAGCAGCTCCAGATCGTGGTCCATGTTGGCACCAACGACATAGGTAGGAAGAGGGGTGAGGATGTTAGGCAGGCTTTCAGGGAGCTAGGTTGTAAGCTCAGAGTTAGAACGAACAGAGTTGTTGTCTTTGGTTTGTTACCCGTGCCACGTGATAGAGAGTCGAGGAATAGAGAGAGAGAACAGTTAAGTGCGTGGCTACAGGAATGGTGCAGGAGGGAGGGATTCCGGTTTCTGGACAACTGGGGTTCTTTCTGGGGAAGGTGGGACCTCTATAAACAGGATTGTCTACACTTGAACCTGAGGGGCACCAGTATCCTTGGGGGGAGGTTTGCTAGTGCTCTTTGGGAGGGTTTAAACTAACTCTGCAGGGGCATGGGAACCTGGACTGTAGCTTTATGGTACAGGACCTTGAGTGTAGGGAGGTTAGGAACAAGGCATCGATCTCGAAGGAGGGTGCCTGTAGACAGAAAGGTGGCTTGTACTGTGTATACTTCAATGCCAGAAGTATAAGAAATAGGGTAGGTGAACTTGCAGCGTGGGTTGGTACCTGGGACTTCGATGTTGTAGCTATTACAGAGACGTGGGTAGAACAGGGACAGGAATGGCTGTTGCAAGTTCCATGGTTTAAATGTTTTAGCAGGGTCAGAGATGGGGGTAAAAGAGGGGGAGGTGTGGCATTGCTTGTCAAGGATAGTGTTACAGCGGTGGAAACGACGATGGAGGAAGACTTGCCATCTGCGGTAGTTTGGGCTGAGGTTAGAAATAGGAAAGGTGAGGTCACCCTGATAGTTTTCTACAGGCCTCCTAATAGTCCGAGAGAAGTAGTTGAAGGTATTGCGAGGATGATTGAGGAGAAGAGTGAAAGTAATAGGGTGGTTGTGATGGGGGACTTTAACTTCCCAGATATTGACTGGGAAAGCTACAGCTCGAGTTCGTTAGATGGGTCGGTGTTTGTCCAATGTGCGCAAGAGGGTTTCCTGACACAATATATAGACAGGCCAACAAGAGGTGAGGCTATACTGGATTTGGTTCTAGGTAATGAACCAGGCAGGTGTTAGACTTGGAGGTAGGTGATCACTTCGGGGACAGTGACCACAATTCGTTGACCTTTACTCTAGTGATGGAGAGGGATAAGTGTGCACTGCAGGGCAAGAGTTATAACTGGGGGCAGGGAAATTATGATGCGGTGAGGCATGACTTAGGATGCGTGGATTGGAAAAATAGGCTTCAAGGGAAGAACACAAATGATACGTGGAAATTGTTCAAGGAACAGCTAATGGGTGTCCTTGATAAGTATGTACCAGTCAGGCAGTGAGTAAAGGGTCGTGTGAGGGAGCCGTTGTTTAATAAGGATTTGGAATCCCTTGTGAAAGGGAAGAGGGCGGTCTATGTAAAGATGAGGCATGAAGGTTTAGTTGGTGCGATTGAGAGGTATAAGGTAGCCAGGAAGGATCTAAAGAGAGAGCTAAGAACAGCGAGAAGGGGAAATGAAAAGTCCCTAGTTGGTAGGACTAGTTGGTAGAAACCCAAAGGCTTTCTATAGGTATGTCAGGAATAAAAGGATGACTAGGGCAGGAATAGGTCCAGTCAAGGATAGTAGTGGGAAGTTGCGCGTGGAGGCGGAGGAAATTGGAGAGACACCAAATCAATACTTTTCGTCAGTATTCACTCAGGAACAGGACACTGTTGCTGATGTGAATATTGAGTCACAAGTGATTAGAATGGATGGCCTTGAGGTATGTAGAGAAGAGTTCTAGGGAATACTGGAAAGGATGAAAATAGATAAGTCCCCTCGGCCTGATGGCATTTATCCTAGGATCCTCTGGGAATCTAGGGAGGAGATAGCAGAGCTATTGGCCTTGATTTTTATGTCGTCGTTGTCTACGGGAATAGTGCCAGAAAACTGGAGGACAGCGAATGTGGTCCCCTTGTTCAAGAAGGGGATTAGGGATTGCTCTAGTAACTACAGGCCAGTGAGTCTCACTTCTGTTATGGGCAAAGTCTTAGAGAGAATTGTAAGGGATAGGATTTATGAACATCTGGATAGGAATAATGTGATCAAGGATAGTCCGCATGGTTTTGTGAAGGGCGGTTCGTGCCTCACAAACCTTATTGAGTTCTTTGAGAAGGTGACCAAGGAATTGGTAAAGCAGTAGATGTGGTGTATATGGATTTTAGCAAGGCGTTCGAAAAAGTATCCCATGGTAGGCTAATGCAAAAACTGCGGAGGTATGGCATTGAGGGTGCATTAGAGGTTTGGATTAGGAATTGGCTTGGTGGAAGGAGACAGAGGGGAGCAGTTGATGGCATAGTTTCATCTTGGAGTGCAGTTACTCGCGGTGTTCCACAAGGATCTGTTTTGGGACAATTGCTGTTTGTCATTTTTACAGCGGGATATAGATAAGTTGTAGAGCTGGGCAGAAAGGTGGTAAATGGAGTTCAATGTAGCTAAGTGTGAAGTCATTCACTTTGGTAGGAGTAACAAGAAGATGGATTACTTGGCTAATGGTAGGCTACTTGGTGTGGATGAGCAGAGGGATCTTGGTGTCCATGTACACAGATCTCTGAAAGTTGCCACCCAGATACTGGGTTGTATTCGTAGAGGAATTGAGTTCAGGAGTCCTGAGGTCATCTTGCAGTTGTATAAGACTCTGGGGCGGCCTCATCTGGAGTATTGTGTGCAGTTTTGGTCGCCATACTATAGGAAGGATGTGGAGGCATTGGAACGAGTGCAGAGGAGGTTTACCAGGATGTTGCCTCGCATGATAGGAAGATTGTATGAGGAAAGGCTGAGGCAATTGAGGCTGTTCTCATTGGAGAAAAGAAGGTTTAGGGGAGATTTGATAGAGGTGTACAAGATGATTAGGGGTTTAGATAGGGTTGACAGTGAGAACCTTTTTCCGCTAATGGAGTCAGCTGTTACTAGGGGACACAGGTTTAAATTAAGGGGTGGTAGGTATAGGACAGATGTTAGGGGTATATTGTTTACTCTGCGGGTTGTGAATTCATGGAATGCCCTGCCAGTAGCAGTGGTGGACTCTCCCTCTTTATGGTCATTAAAGCGGGCATTGGATAATCATATGGAGGTTATTGGGCTAGTGTAGGTTAGGTAGGCGCAACATCGAGGGCCGAAGGGCCTGTCCTGCGCTGTATTTTTCTATGTTCTATGTTCTATGAATAGAGTCAGTGTGATACAGCACAGGACGGGCCCTTCGATTGACAGCGAGACAAATAAAAAGCCCTGCAGACCCTGGAAACCCCTCCTTCCTAACGTCTGGGGGCAAGGGCTAGATTTGTGAGAGGTGTGCTATAGACTGCTCAAGCAACAATGTGACGTAAAAAAAAACAAACAGTGTCAGATCAAACACTGACACGGAAACCGCCTGCTGACTCCCCTCCTTCAGCCTCACAGCGTCAGATCATTAATGCAGAAACCTCTTGCTGACTCCCCTCCCCCAGCCTCACGGTGTCAGATCAAACACTGACACGGAAATATCCTGCTGACTCCCTTCCCTCAGCTGATGGATCAGCGTCCCTCCACATTGAGCAACACTTGGTGGACGCACTGAGAGCGTGACAGAGGTGGAGAATGTGTACTGGGTGGGCCATTTGAAACCCCACCAAAAGGGGATCAGCAGCAGCATTACTGATCGAGATGGTCGGGTCCAAAAGGACATAGCTGCGACAGTGAGTCTGCACTTGTGCAGGGGGGAACGACTGAAAGGGAGAAACATACTTGACCTCATCTTCATCAACCTGCTGGCTGCAGACACATTGATTGATGACCATATTGGGAATGGTGACTACCACACACAGTATTCCTAGAGATAAAGTCCCACATTTATGTGTGTGTGTGCATACAAACACACATACATGCACGCACATGTGAGAGATACTATCCCCATGCTAAACGGGACAGATTTCGAAGAGGACTAGGACTCAGTACTGGTCTGTGTGGGGTGATTCGAGTCTACCAACGGCAGCAGAATTGTACTCCAGAACAATTTTCACTCTCACTGCCTGGCATATGCTCCACGTTACCCTGACCATCAGGCCAGGGGATAAACCCTTGTTCAGTGGAGAATACAGACGGGCTAGCCTAGAGCAGCACCAGCTACACCTCACAATGAGGTGACGTTACCCTGCAGGACCTCTTACTCACCAAATAGCATAAACAACCAGTGACAGACAGATCTAACCAACAAACCAGGGCTAATCTCTGCAATCCTGTCACATGCAGTCAGGGTGAATTGTGTGGTTAATCAAACAACTCACTGGAGGACAAGGATCCACAATATCACCTTCCTCAGTGATGGAAGGGACCAGCACAACAAAAGAAAAGATAAGGCTGAAACATTCACAACAATGTTCCGACAGAAGTATCAATGGGATGAACTATTTTAGTCTCGTCCAGATGGCAGTCATCAGCTAATTCAATTCAGTTTTGTTTGATATCTCCAAGTGGCTAGAGGGGTGGTATAACGAAAAAGCTGTGGGCCCTGAGAACATTCTATTCAAGCTGTTCCTGCAGGGATATTGCAATGGGACCTACCTGACAATGGTGGAAACTATCCGGATGTGTCCTATACACACACAGACAAAACATCAGACAATCAATGACTGCCACATTGCTCTAATCCCTGTCATTAATTAAGGGATGTAAGATGTCACCTACGGTGGGATCAAGCAGCACTGCCTCAGCACCAACCTGCTCAGTGAAGCTCCGTTTGGGCGCTGCCAGGGCCACCCATCCCTTGGGATCATTGAAGCCTTGGTTCAAAAATGCACAACAAGAAAACACACAGCTGAATTCTACAGGTGAGGCGACAGTGACTGCACTTTTAACATCATCAATACTGCATTTGACCAAGTGTTGACCAGGATTAATGGCAGAACTAGAGCAAATAGGTCTCGTCTGCACTGGCTGACGTTATACCTGGCACAAACGATGGTGGTTGGGGTTGGTGGCGAGCAGCCATCTCAGCTCCATGATAGCTCTGCTGCAGTTCCCCAGGGGAGTGGTTTCTGCGTAAGCCTGTCAATCAGAAACGGAAAGGTAGGGCACAATACTCCTATAGGATGACAGGGCTGCTCTCTCATCAGACAGAATTGACTGGTGGTAGTTTAACTGATGCCTCAAGTAAGGGTGAGGTTGAGTAGGACAGTCCTTTAGTCACCCCAGTCAGTGCAGGAATTCAACCCACTGTTGGCATTAATACCGAGTCATCCAACTGATTGAGATTACCAAGTCCTCACTCAGCTCCTTGTGGTAGATATTGGAATATTATCTAATTAAGATATGTTGTTCAGCATCTCCTGAGCAGGCGGAACTAGAAGCAAACTTCCTAAACCAGAGAGAGGGACAGTATCAGTGAGCTATAAGAGTGATCTCTGCCTTAGGCCCAATCATAAATGACCATCCCGATAGTGTAAATTAACAAGTGGGGATGTTTGCCAATGTTCAATGCCATTCGTCATTTACTCAGATACTGAAGCAGTCCTTGTCTAAATGCAACAACACCTGGAAATATGCAGGTGTGTGCTTAAAAGTGACAATTACCATTTCCATTACACATAAGCCAGACAACGATTTCCTCTAAAAATAGAAAATTGAACCATATAATCTAACGTTCAATGCCACCGCCATCACTGAACACCCAAGTAGCAATATCCAGGGGATTACCGTGAACTTGAACCGGACTGACCACATGATTTCATTTCCCATTCCTGTGAAGGGCTTACGCCAAAACATCGACTCTCCTGTACCTCAGGCCTGACCTGTTATGCTTTACCAGCGCCATACATTGAGTATGTAAATTAAGTGGCCACAAGGAAATGTTCAGGTGCTAGGAATCCTGCAGAAATAACTCACTTCATGCTCTCCGAAAGCCTGTCCCCCATCGATAAGACCACATGTTGAATATGGGTGTGATGAAATACCCCCGTTTCCTTTGGCGAGTGCAGCTTCACCCCTCATCCACTGGCACTCAGTAACAGCAATGCCTGCCGTTTACACGGTGCTCTGCAGAAATCTACCAAGGCTCCTCACAACGTACTTCTGAAACACGACCATCAAGAGGAACAAGGGAAGCAGATGCATGGGACCCCCACCATGTTCGCATTCTGTTCCAAGAAACTCACCAACCTGATTTGGAAATATATTGCTGTTCCTTCAGTGTCACTGTAGCAAGGTCCCTCCTGAATGGTTTAGGAAGTCTAACTACACCTCATGGTCTCCAGTCGTTCAGTGCGGCAGCTCACCACCTCCTTCTCAAGGGCAACAAGGGACAGACAATAAATACTGGCCCAATCATATTTTATGAATAAATTAAAATGAAAAATATTGTCCAAACATGCCCAATGTTGGACACTATGCTTTGGGTTTTGTGAGCTCAGTCTGGTTAGGTTCAGTCCGTAACTTGCTTGTTGTGAACAGTTGAAGGGATAACCTGTAGGTCTCTCAGAAGGATGGCCTACCTACCGAGCATCACACAGACGCTGCCATTCACATCACATATTACTGAGCTCTGAGATAGACATAAGCAAGTCAAAATGTCCTCATATCTGACTAACATGTTTAAACACACAGTGAAATTGTTACCACAAAAATGATTATGAGTTAGGACTGCAGACGCTGAAGATCAGAGTAAAAAAATGTGGTTCTGAAAAAGCTGTTCAGGCAGCATCTGATGAGCAGTTGCCTAAGAGTCGACTATTAGTTCACAACATTAACACAAAGGAAAATAATTGCATATTTTCAAAGTTCCTGCCCTTAATAATAATGTGGACTTGGGTGTGGGAATAAGATTCATCATTTCAATTTTCATTACTGTGAGTTGTACACTGTTTTCATCATATGGTTGTTATAAAAGTGAACGGAATAAATGGGTGGATTTTGTGCATATTGATCGATTTAAATGGTTGCATTATGAAAGGATGTCGGATCTTCAGTAAAGAGACTTTGCTGTTAATGTTTAGAACATTGCTGCAAACATGCAAACAGAAATTTCCAGCTCAGGTCACACACAAGGGCTTTGGGCTGGGATCACGCTGGCCATCAATGGAGCTGCATAATTCTGTTTGGATACTGACATTGTGGAGCTAACATACACTGGATATGGTTTATGAGGGATTCAATGTAAGATGCCATGTGCTGCAGGAGCCCATCGCCTTTACAACACCTTCATTCAGGATCGGGCCCAACGTGCAGAATTACAGAGTTTAGGGACACACGAGAAGAAATATACTTGCAAAACATGGTTGTTTACAGGTCATTGTTAGAAATACTGAACTGCGTATGGAGCAGTGCCATGTGCTAGTCCATTGAACAGTCTGCCCCACAGGCAATTTCCTGTTGTTCAAGTATGTCTGTAACCAGTCTATTGTGAGGGATTGTGTGAGTAACTGCTCGACTCCAATTTGGAAGCAATCTGGGCAGATTGTGGAGATGGCCAGCGTTTTGGAGGTCATTGTGAGGGCCAGTAACATTGTGTCTAAATTCAGGCTTTTCCTCAAAGTCATTTCCAACAGCTTTGCTGCCTGCAAGATGGTGCGTTCACTGATCTGAACATGAATCGGCTGTTTACTACAGTCACTGAATTGTGTAATAGTTAGGTGTGAGCTCTGGTATTTCAATTATTGCTCACTTCAATTGTTTTCAACTGAAATAGATTGATGTGCAGTTCATTTTAAAATATGTAGGCAATAAAGTGATATTAACTCTTCACTATACAAAAAATAAAATTGACCTGTTGTGTATTTCCCACAGGCGAATCAAGCAACAATCATTATGTCTGCAAAGCAGGATTCTGTGAACAGGACTATGTCCCAGGCAACATCATCATCCTGTCTGGTAGGTTCTGTCCCACTGAAAGGACACAGCCATGTAGTCAGTATATGGCAGCATGATGGCTCAGTGGTTAGCACTACTGACTCACAGCACGAGGGATCCCGGCTCGATTCCAGTCTTGGGCAACTGCCTATGTGGAGGTTACATATTCTCCCTGTGTCTGCGTGGGTTTCATCCTACAGTCCAACTATGTGCAGCTCAGATGAATTGGCCATGTTGGTGAGTTGCTCTTTGGAGGTTAGTGTGCACTGTTCCCAAATTGTTGGGAATCTATTCTAATCATAGTGCTCAGCTGGATCCTGAGACTGCTCTGCAGCAGGTTTTGCAGGAATCAATAATATGGAATACTATAATTGACCACATCATAACCTTTCTGCTTGCTGCACATACACCTCTTCATTTCATATATTGGTGAGAATGGTCACTACACAGTCCTTATAGGGAGCAAGGGCTATCTTCACATTTTGCAGACCGTCCACACAATGATATGTACAGAATGGTACAGACTTTAAGCAGTTTAATCAACTAATGACGATGCATCCATGAGGTACAATGGCCCATCGGCGACGGTAGCAGCATTATATTCTGTAGAATTCATACAGTCTGCAATTTCCTGGACCGACATACCTCCCACAGTACAGTAACCATCACGGCCCGACATACCCCCCACTGTACATTAACCATCACAGCCCGACATACCTCCAACTGTACAGTAACCATCACGGCCCGACATACCTCCCACTGTACAGTAACCGTCATGGCCCAACATTCCTCCCACTGTATAGTAACCATCACGGCCCGACATACCCCCACCCCCACTGTACAGTAACCATCACACCCCGACATACCCACCATTGTACAGTAACAGTCACGGCCCAACATTCCTCCCACTGTATATTAACCGTCACGGCCCGACATACCTCCCACTGTACATTAACTAACAAGGCCCAACAGATCTCCAACTTTACAGTAATCATCAAGTCTGACTTACCTCCCACTGTATGTAACCATCACGGCACATGAACCGTCACGTCCCGACATACCACCCAGTGTACATTAACCATCAATGGCCAACAGATCTCCCACTGCACAGTAACCGTCACGGCCCAACATACCTCCCTTCTACGGGAGCCATCAAGTGATTAGCACTGCTCTCTCACTGGGCCAATGTCCTGGGTTCGATTCTGGCCTTGGGTGACGATCTGTGTAGAGTGTGCACATTCCCCCTGCGTCTGCATGAGTTTCCTACAACAGTCCCAAGATGTGCAGTCCAGATGAATTGGCCACATTAAATTGCGAAGTGTTATAGTCATAGGGAAATGGGTATGGTTGGGTTACTCTCCGGAGGGTTGACGTGGACGGGTTTGGCCGAAGCGCCTAGTTCCACACTGTAAGGAATCTAATCTACTCTCCAAGGTTCAAGTCAGGAATATGATGGAATAATCACTTGTCTGAATGAGTGCAGCTCAAACAATACTGCCGTATGGACTTACTAGCAACAGCAACAGAGTTGCATGGGGTGGATCATGTCTCACAAACTTGATTGATTATTTTGAGGGAGTAACAAAATTGATTGATGAGGGCATGGGGCTAGATGTTGGCCGTTTGGACATTAGTACGGCCTTTGATATGGTTCCTTATGGCAGGCTCATACAGATGGCGAAGTGAAATGGAATCAGCGGCCAGTTAGTAAGATGGATAGAGAACTGCTTGGCTACAGAAGACAGAATAGTGGAGGAACAGTGTTTTTGAGACTGCAGATCTGTAAATAGATTGGTGGAGTTGCAAATTGCGAGGATGATTGCCAGAGAATACAGCAGGATATAGATCAGCTGCAGACTTGGACAGAAAAGACACACAGATGTAACTTTATTTGGACAATTGTGATGTGATGCATTTTGGAAGGTCTCATGCAGGAGAGAAGTATAAATTGGATGGAAAAAACCTACTGATTGCATCAACATCCAAAGGGATCTGGGTTTTCAGCTCCACAGTTCCCGGAAAATGGTAACACGGGTGGATAAGGTGATCAAGAAGACGGATGGCAAACTTGCAGACATGCATCAGAGGATGCAGTATGAAAATTAGCAGGTCATATTGCAGCTGTAGATAAATTTATTTCGAGGTACATTTAGAATATTTTGTACACTATTGGTTGTCACATGATGTTGAAGTGTTGGAGAAGGTATGGAAAAGTTTTACCAGCAGGTTGTCTGGTTTGGAGGGTACTAGTCAGAAGGAGAAATTGAACACACATGGTTTGTGTGCACCTGGGCATAATTGGCTATGGGGCTACCTGATAGATATTTACAAAATTATCAGGGGCATAGATAGAAGGACAGTTAGAGGCTTTTTTCCCCCCCAGAGTAGAAATATCAATTACTCAGGACCGTAGGTTTTAGGTAAAATGGAGAAAGTTCAGGAGTTGTGATAGGTAAGCTTTTGTTTTTGCTTTAAGACAGCATGTGAAAGTGCCTGGAATGCACTGATAGAGGTGAAGATGTCAATATAGCAAGGTTTAAGAGGGATCTTGGCACAAGTATGAGTAAGTATGGAATAGAATGACATAGAGGGTGTCGGAGCAAAAACTTTTGTTTTAACTTTAGAAGGGCATCATGTGTCAGTGCGGGCAAGCTGGGCTGAAGGGCCTGTTCCTGTACTGGACTGTTCTTTAAGACAAGATTTGAGCGCGGGAGTGGCGAGATGCTCACTGAATGATTACTGATAATCAACAGCCACATTATTGTGGATACCCCCTCCCCATTAACTTGCAGCTTCATATCCTCCCCCACTGTAGGGAAACTCAACATAGAGAATTTGACATGAAAGTCAGACCCGGTACCTGGTGACTCCATCTCGCCGCTCGCTCCTGCAGACTTCTATCCTGGATACCAACGTCTCGAGTGAAACTGCATGTACTCCACACCCACCAATGCTGACATCTGACACATGTCAGGTTCACCATGCATTCCCAGCATATCTCCAACCCAGTAACAATACGCTTCTGTACTTCAATGCTGCAGCTCAGGGTGCACTGATAACTCTCATTGCAATGCTGCTGCAAGAACACTGTGCTCAGGGACACACACCCAGCTCATGGACTGTCCCTCTGGGCTGCTCACTCCGTGTTTGTACACACGCACACTTTGAACTGACGTTAATGCTCTCAGAACTATTGCCTTCAGCAGTGCTTTCCCTCAGCCAGAGCTACCAGGCTCACCCGTCTGCTGTGCTGTCTTGGTGTTTAACACAGACACAAACCCAGGAAGCTTGATATCACTGTCCACAGTCAGTCACGGTGCTCAGCACAGTGAGTCAGCGGGAGTCTCAGATCCGAATCCGGGAGCTTGGACACGGTCAGTCAGCCTCTCGTGGTGATTAGGGTCAGGATCCTTCCCCTGTGAGGGGGTGAGGAGCCCCCTATCCCTGTTGGCTCTTTCTGTCTTCGTGCGGGGTGATTCCTTCCGAAATGTGAGAATTACCAAGCGGTATTAAGGGAGGTGGAATTGTATGTAACAGCTGGTACAGACTGAGAGAAGGTGCTGCATTTAGTGAGAGTGGGAGAACATGAGTCTTTGTGGGAGGTGGATGCAGTAACAGAGAGACAGTGAGGGCGAGGTCACGAAGTGCAGATGGTGGTACTTACCATGGTGGAGTGGGGAAGGTCACTGACCTCCTTCCAACACTGCTGGGCATTCACGAAGAAGGCTGTCACCTCACTGACACAGGGGTCAACGTCCAACCAAGCTGTCAGGGTATGGTATCATGGCCTCCCCTGCCAGTTCTGGAGGAAGATAATGTCCCTCTCGTGCACCATGATATCCACCAGAACCTCAGCGCCTTGGTCTCAAAGTGAAGCCTCAGTTTTACCCCCTCTGCCATGTCTCGGGCAGTTTTGGATTGACAATCTCAGAGTATAATGACTTTTTACTAATGGCACCTGGAACAGGGTGGCCGGGGCATTCTGGGATATCCAGGCAGAGGGCAGTTGTTGTGACGAAGGGGAATATCATCGTGTTAGTGTCAGTTGAGAAGATGACCACGTGGGCAGGGATGGTAGTTAATGAGGCAGATTGGGGATGGTATCATGAGAAAACACACTTAACCTTGTGGAGAGAAACCCTCCATAAAACTCGACTAAAATGACACTTGACCAAATCATAAGATTGTTTAGTTTTCTGTCTGTCTGAATCAAAGTAGGGATGCAGAGTTAAACATTGGGAGCAACAAACTTGGAACGGAGAATTTCAAAGGAGATTCCAATCCTTAAAAAGGGGTAACACAATGTTCCAGACTTTTAAAAGGAGCCGGGGAAAATCCCCTGCCTTACAGTTACCTACATTATCCAATCCTCCCTGGATGCAGGAATGGTGCTGGAGGCCTGGAGAATGGCTAATACCGCAACGTTGTTTAATGTGGAATAACTGAATAGGTCGAGGCTGGAATTCTGAGACAGTGTATAAACGTTGACTGACGAAGTCCCAGGGATTCCAGGACAGTCCGTCTGGATTTGTTCAAGGAAGATCGTGTGAAATTAATCTGACTGTATCGGTCTGAGGCAGTTATTTGAAACTGCTTCGAACTTATTTGGATTTGACGGGAGATACCATGGCAGACTGCTTAAAAACAGAAACTATGGGGTCCAAGTGAATGGAGCAAACAACCCAGAGAGGTGCAAGGCAAGGCATTTGGGGACATCAACAATAGAGAGGAATGTACAATAAATGAGAACATAGTCTGTGTGGGCGGATAAATGAACGTAGCTGGAAACGTTAATAATCTCGTTAATGTAGCAAATAGCATCATTTTTTTATCAGCCAAAGTGCAGAATTTCAAAGCAGGAAGCTTATGCTGGAACTGCATAAATAATGAGGTCATTCACAGCTTGGGGATGGTGTGCAGTTCTGGTCACCCCATCACATGGAAGGATGGAATTGGACTGGAGAGGGTACAGAGGAGATTCTTCACCCTGTGACAGTGGAAGTACAGTTCTGAGGAAAGATAGGAATGGAGGATGCTGAGAGGAGATTTGATTGGGGTGCACATGCTGTCAGGGGCCAGCGTACAGAGGGAAATAACATGTTGGTCATGTCGATAAACTGCTTTACCAGTGGTGAATATTTAATATAATTGGCTGAAATATCAGAAAAGTGGTGAGGAATGTTGTTATTTCACCCAGAGTATGGTCGGGATCTGGGAGGCACACATGGGGGGGTGGGGGGGGGGGTGGGGAGTAGAGACAGAAACACTCAAACCATTTTAAAAAGGTTCCGGGATCTGCAGCTGAAGGCCTATAGTATCCAGGGAGACAGAACTAGGACTTTAAAAAACAACGTTACATCTTGTCCAATGCAGACAGTGGACAGAGTGATCTTCTCTATACTGCTATTTTCTGAAGTTTTCAAAGGTTCCCAATATCTGATAAGATCAATACGCAGGGATGAGGAGAGAGGGCAGGGAAGACCAGTGTGTGAATTGATCAGCATCACAATAATACTGATCCCACACTTTATACACAACACGACTTCACTGCGTTGGTCTATTTATCCTTCCTGTAGAAATCGGGAAAACCTCTGATTATTCACATCTCAGTCATAGTCACACTGCAGCCCCATCTCAATCTGACCTGGTTCACACTATTTAAATCTATCATTTCATTGGCCTTGTTGAAAAGTTCCCAGCTTCATTCTTTCCCCATTGAAGGCTGCTATCAGTAAACTAATGTTTCTCAGTCACAATTATTGCATATCATTCTCCATCATCATCCTGAACATTTCAATAAAATGATCGCTGACCCCCCCAAAAAAAAACTACCCCCTACTGACACTGGATCCACTTGCCCCACCTCTTTCCAAAGGACCAGGTCCAACAGTACATGCTTTCTTGTGCTGGGCACATACTCCTGAAGTGAGCTCTCCTCTATGTAATCCAGGAATACTGGCCCCTCGTGACCCTGCACCACCAGTAACCGAGTCAATATCTGGATAAATTAAGTTTCTCAGTATAACTAATCTGTAGCATTGTCATCGCTCTGAAATGCTCCTGCATGTTTATTCTCCATCATTTCATTGGTTGCTGGCTGACAGACCGTACCTCAAAGTGTAATTGTATGCTTGTTATTCTGTAGATCGAGGCAAATTCATTCTGTCCTTGGACGGATACTCTTTCTCTTGGACTCCTTAACTAATGCTAATCAAAACCAATGCTTCTACCTTCATCCTTTCCCTTCCATTCTATTATTTTGGAATCCTTTATACCCAGCAATATTTAACACCCAGTCATGCCATTCTTTGAGCCAGCCCTCAGTGATCAGTATATCAGATTTCCACACACAAATCTGCATTTGGAACTCCCCACACTCCGAGTATTTATGTCCATGCAGAGTACCTCAGATTAAGGCTTTCTTTCATACTTCATCTTCCACTTTTAAACTTGTTGCTGTAAATTAGTAACAACTGCATGTCCCCTTAGTTTGATAATCCTAGTCGTCTCCTCCTTTATTTCTTTTTGAATTCTGAGCACATGCCAAGTTATTTTCAATCCCTCCGAAACACCTAGTAAGAAATTCAGTCCCAGCTCTGTCACGTTAGCCCATCCAGCTTGTACAGTTGCTGCCTTCCCCAGAACCAGTCCCAATGTCCCAGAAAGCCAAAGCCCTTCCTGCTGCACCACCGGTCCAGTCACACTCTCATCTACCTAAAACTCTATGCGTTCTGGTCTCACTTGTACATGACACGGGGATTATTCCAGGGATTGCTACATTTGAGGTCCTGTTTGCTAACCATGCAACTAGCTCCCGAAATTCTGACTCCCAGACCACTTCACCCTTCCCATCCTTGTCATCCCAACCAACGTGGACATGACCTTTGACTGCTCACTGCCTCTCAGACGAATGTCCTGCAGACACCGTAACATTCTTAACCCCACTATCCTGGAATTACAGACACACTGACATCTTCTTCAATTTCCTGTCTCCCGTGAATATTGTTCCTCCTTCCTTCTCCTTCCCCTCCTGTACAGTCAGGCTGTTCGTGGTACCACAGACATGGCTCCGACTGCCCTCCCCTGAGCAGCCAGGACCTTCCAAACCGGGAAACTGAATTGGGAGGGATACCCCAGGATATTATTTTATTCCCTGCATGTTTCTCGTTGGCACAGTGGTTCGCACTGCTGCCCCACAGTGGCAGAGACCATGGTTCAATTCCTGCCTCGGGCAACTGTCTGTGTGGAGTTTGCACATTCTACCGTGTCTGCGTGGGTTTCCTCCTACAGTCCAAAAATGTGCAGGTTAGGTGAATCGGCCATGCTAAATTACCCGTAGAATTAGGTGAAGAGCGAAATGTAGGGGAATAGGTCTGCTCTTCGGAGGGTCGGTGTGGACTCATTGGGCCTGTTTCCATACTGTACCTAATCTAATAAAATACAAATGACCCTCAGGACATAAGGAGGTACATGGTATTGGAGCATTACAAATTATTGTGGTTGTAGGGGCTGGAAGAGCTAAGGTGGATAAGGAAGTTGAAAAGTACCAATTTATCACAACCAGCCGCTGTAATTCACAGAGATTTAAGGAAGGGAACTGTGCTGTCATTGAATACAGTCACATGGAGAGACACAGATACTGAAGTGTTACGGATTTAGAAAGGAAGATGTTATAGGTGAGCAGAAGTGTAAACAAGAATAAGGAAATTTGAGAGATCACTAGCACAGGTGGGAATGGAGGTGGTGAGACATTCTGACGAACAATAAGATTTGTCAGCAGACAAGAATGTCACATATACAGGAAGAGCTGCATTGTCTGCATGCATTTACAGACGTGATGAGTGTTGTAGCGCCTGCTGGAGGGTAGGCAGATAACAACAGTTGCAACAGCTGGTGCAGTGGCTCAGGAAGGCAGTACACCACCACCTTCTCAGGAACAACAAACCAAATCAACAAGCAGCACTGAGGTCACTCAGGAAGGCGCTTTCAGTAGCATTTCACAAATCCGGAACCACTATACACTGGAAGGACAGGAGCTCCAGCTGCACAGGGACACCAGCATTTGCAAGGTGCCCTCCAAGCCACGCTCCACACTCCCAGCACTGTGTCTGTCCCTACACGCAAAGGATTACAGTGGGTAAGGAAGGCCGCTCACAACCACCTTCTGCAGGGAATTACAAATGGGAAGGTAATGATGGCCGACCAAGTGATGGCCACATCCCATCAGTGAATTTGTACAAGGGAAACTCATGGACTGTTCATGCCCCTTTTGCTTCCTCCACACAATTCACATTCCCATCTTGTCTGTGTCAGCAATAAACATGGAAGCAGTAGATTTTGTCCATCCATCAAATGCATCGAATCCCTTTGTGAATAGTTATGGGTCAAGCAATAATCCATTTATCCCCGCTTAGTTTTCTTTTAAAGAATTCCCAATCCATGCCAGTACATTTCCTCCAATCCCACATTTGCCAATATTGCGTATCCACCTCTTCATTGGGACCTTGTTGAAAGGTTTCTGAAAAACCCGACAAATCACTCCTCCCTTTTATCTACTCTGCTTGTTTACAGTCAGACAGGAAAACAAATCCAGCAGGGTTTGTGAAATGAAATTTCAGTTTCCGAACAACATGCTTGGCGTGGGTAAAGGATTGGCTGATTAGCAAAAGACAAAGTAGGTATAACAGGGTCGTTTTCACGATGGGAACTGGTAACGAGGGGAATTCAGCAGGGGTCTGTGTTGCAGCCACGCTGTACATGTTATACATTTACAGTCTGGTCAAAGGATGTGAGGGGGCATAAGAACTAGTTTAACAAGAAAGAGCCCAGGATGAAATGTTTGCCATATGAGAAGCAGGTGAAGTATCTGGGACTGTACTTGATGAAGATGGCAGTGTCTCATTCAAACTTACAGAATACTGAGGGGTCTGGATGAAGTGGACGGACGGGGTGAGTGGGGGAGATATTTTCACTAGACAGAGAGACTAGGGGCCAAGGGCACAGCTTCAGAGAGAAGGAAGGACCCTTTAGAAAGGAGATGTGGAGGAATGTATTCAGCCAGAGGGTGATGAATCTGGGGAACGGTTCCTGCTGTAGGGAGGGTTATAGATGAGGGTGACATTTACTCAGATAGAGCTACAAGAGGTGGAGAAGGTTATGGAAATGATTATATAGATGGAGATACTAGAGGAGCTTACAGTGATAGCAACGAGAGATAGTCACATAGATAGTGAGACTTGCAGGAACTGGATCGGGAGAGTCACAGGCAATGGACTGGGTTCTACAGATTGAGAGTAATGCAGGGACCTGAGAGGATTACACAGATAGGGTGGATTGTGGGCTCTCCACATTTTGAGAGGGTTTCAGGTTACACCGATAAGGAGGGATGTTGGAACTGTCGGAGTTTACAGAGACTAGGAGGTTTGGAGTTGTTTACTTGCTAGAGGGATATTTTTATGGTCAATAATATGGAACGTAGAAGGAGAGTTTAGATTTTAGTAGATTCCCTACAGTATGGAAACGGCACCTCGGCCCAACGCGTCCACACCAACTCTCCAAAGAGTTATCCACCCAGATCCATTTCCCTCTGAATGATGCACATAACGCTCTGGCTAGTTAAGAATGGCCAATTCACCTGACCTGCACATGTTTGGACTATGGGAGGAAACCCATGCAGACACGGAGAGAATGTGCCAACTCCATACAGACAATCACCAAAGGCTAGAATTGATTCTGCGTCTCTGGCGCTGTGAGGCAGCAGTGCTCACCAGTGAACGACCCTGAACTGCAGACCTACACAAAGAGAGGTTGTTCGAGGTGCAGAGAAGAGCACACATAGAATGGAAGTGTTGTTGCAGTTGGAAAAGGGTCTAGAAGTGTTTACACAGATAAGGAGTTCAGTCGGGATGGGAGATGGTTACAGGTGATGTGGTGCTATAGGCCAGGAGACAGGAATGTGACCTGGCCTGCAGAAGGTTAAAGTGATATCATGTTCTCTTGGGGCTTGGGGAAATACACAGGTGGGTATTTTGGTCCAGGCTGGAGGATTTTACAGAGACAGGCTGGACTGTAGTTATTGTGGAAAACTACAGAAATAGAGATTATTGGACTGAGTGCAGGATGAGGTTACTGAAATTGGGCATGTTACCGAGTATGGAGCATATTACACATTGGGAGAGTCATTAGCATTGCAGTAGGTTTCAAATAAACAGCAGGATTATGGGAGGGGTGGAGGTTACGGAAATAGGAACTTTTCTGGGAATTACAAACATTCAAGACACTGGCACAGATGAGTTGTACCGAAAGGCATGTCTCCTTGCAGTATGACTCTACCACACGACAAGAGACAGTGTGAGAGGGAGAATATAGAACAGAAAGATCCCAGGTTTCAATACCACCTTCATAAGGGAGGCCTGCTTTTCCCCTCTGTTGTCCTGATCCTCACTAAGGTAGCACAGGCCTGGATTGATAACTGTCAACTTCGTATATTGTCAGAGGAAAGCTCAGTACAGCAGAGATGAAAGTAAACAAGAGAGTGTGAATTGAGTCTGGGCCCATCATACTCTGTGTTCACCCTTCACAACTGTATTTGTGTCATGTCTTCCGGACCAAATTTCGATCCCTTATATTCGCTCTGCTCTGGTCACTGTGAGTGATCTTCCCTCGCTGCAGGATTTATTGTAGAAACCAGATCTCCCTGCACTCTGGCTGACCAATTGCGTTCAATGAGATGATGGATGAAACACCCAACAACTGGGAAGTTTATTGTGTCAGGAACGTCCTGAATACATGCAGGAGATAGAGAAATCGACAGAATGCGAAATTATACTGATGCAGTGAGGGTTACACAGGGAGAATGGCACTGAGTACCACAGAAATCTGGAAAATCCCAGTCTCCATCCCTGGACTGTGGTGCCTCGTCTCCCTGGAATGGAGAGTTTTGTTGGTTCAGGATCTGGAGTAACGACAAAAGGTACAGTCACTGGCAGCAATTAGACCCTCACAGTGACAGATACCACATGGAGAGATACTGAGTGATAACACCAGAGTGCAGGAAGGTATCAGGATCAAACCACGATCAAGAAGAAGGTGATTTGTTTCATGGTGCACTGGGATCAGAACTCAGGGGTGAGGGAGCGAGCAGTGGTCCAGGCAATGGCTAGTGTTATTCTCACTAGACTGTTCATCCAGAATTTAACGCCAGTAACAGGGATACTGGATTGCTTAATATCCTTTCAGGGAGGAAATCTGTGACAGGCAGCTGGTCTGACCTACATAGGACTCCAGACCCAGAGCATGGGGTTGACTCTAAACTGCATTCTCTAATTGTTTCGCAAGGCACTCAGCTCAAGGGCAGCTCGGGGGTGGGCCTGAAATCCTGGCCAGCCAGAAACAGCAATATCTCATGAGTGAATTAAAAGCAACACTGCTAGGAACAGTGTACTGGCCAATCATGTCGGTAGGTTTATGGACAGGGCTTTAAACTGACAGAGAGGATGCAGGGAGAGGGATCTGATGAAAGGAGCTTTCCAAATCCAAAGAGAAAAGGTGATCCATCGGAACAGCATGGGAATGTGGCTGGAGACAAACAGGAAGAAACAGGAAGGGACAGAGTTTAACTAAAACGGTACATCAGCGAATTATGCTGTGACAGCACATTCGGGGAAAAAGTCAATTAAAATGTTCTTTTTTTGGACTGGACAAAGAATCTGCAATAAGGTAGATGGACTTGTGATACAGAGATAAATAAGATTTAGTCTCCAGAAAGATGCGGTTAGAGGAGAAAAAAAGGCAGAACGTAAATATTCAATTGTACACCTCCTTGAGGGGTCTCAGGCAGAATGGGTGTGCAGGATGGGTACCCCTGACAGTAATGGGCAACAAAGGGATTACAGAGAAAGCATTTGGCCTCAGATGATGCAGCTGAATCAGCCTGAATGCAGATTCGGGGTAGCACATGTCAAAAACACAAGCAGGAGAACAGTTTTTAAGCTGTCTGACAGCATTTCATTGCTCAACCCTGTTACACATTCCAATGAATTCCTGTGTAATGAAAAGGCACTGTGATCGCTTTGGGATCCTTCAAGTTTTCTTTAATCTGAGACAGTCACATTGGCACATGCTCCAAACTCCTCTTTAAATGTTTGTGTCAGTGTTTCTTTGAATAATACATTGTGTAAACGGTCAGGGACGTGACTGTCTCAGATCGACCGTTGGGTAATGATGCTGAGTGAAGGAGTAATGTCACACTGAGATATCCTCTGGGAAATTGTAGTGTAGTGGAATTCTGTGAGATGATGGATTTTTAAATTGACCCTAAAACGCATCCTACAATCACAACAAAAGCCATTGACATGTGTTTGAGAGGAGAACTGACCAAAGTAAACAGGGGAAACAGTGATGTGTATGGCTGGTAATGGACAGTGGAAAACATTTAGTCATAGAGATGTACGGCACAGAAACAGACCCTTCAGTCCAACGCGTTCACGCCACCCACATACGCTAACATAAATTTATCTCATTTGCCAGGCACTTATCCCAAATCCCTCTCAACCCTTCCTGTTTGTATACCCATCCAGATGCCTTTTAGATGCAGTAATTGTACCAGCCTCCAACATTCCTCTAGCAGTTCATTCCAATCACGCATCACCCTCTACCTGAAAAAGTTGTCTCTTAGATTCCTCTTATATCTTTCCCTCTCACCCTGAACCTAGGCCGTCCGGTTCTGGACTCCACTATCTCAGGGAAAATATCTTGACTGTTAAACCTATCCATGTCTCTCATGATTGTATAAATCTCCAAATGGTCACCCCTCAGCCTCAAGTAGCCCCAACCCATTCAACCTCTCCCTTTAGCTCAAATCTACCAATCCTGGCAACATCCTTGTAAATCGTTTCTGAAACCTTTCAACTTATACAATATCCTTCCGATATGGAGGAGACAAGAACTGCACTCAATATTCCAAAAGTGGCTTATCCAATGTCCTGTACAGCCACAACATGACCTCTCAACTCCTCTACTCAATGCTCTGATAAGTAAACGCAAGCAGGCTAAACAGCTTCTTCACTATTCTATTTACCTGGGATTCTACTTTCAAGGAACTATGAACCTGCTCTCCAAGGTCTCTTTGTTCAGTAACACTCCCTCGGACCTTGCCACTCAGTGCACCAAGATCCTTCTGTATTTCAATGTCCCTCTGTATCCTAACTTTCTTCTTGAATTTGACATGACGTCACACTTTCCCAGATTAAACTTATTTTGACATTTCTCTGCACATCGGTCCAACTGATCTGTAACTTCCTGCAACCTTCGATCTCCTTGCTCATTCACCCCAACTCCCCCAACTTTCATATCATCTGCAATATTTGTCTTTGTCACTTCCTTTCCTTTCAATGGTGTGAGAATGTGTAACCAGACGGCAGAAAATCCCAGCAAGGATCCACCCATTTAAGGTGGAAGTGAGGAGAAATGTCTTCACTCAGAGGGTAGGGACTCTATGCGAATTCCTGACTGCAGGGAGCTGTCGAGGTTGGGTCATTAAGAATATAGACTGCAGAGATGGTCAAATTTTAATGGATCAGGGAAACAAGAATTTTTTTGAAAAAGACAGGAAAGTAGTTTAGGACAGTATCAGATCAGCCATGATCTGATTGAAGGGCAGAGTTTACTAAATGGGCCAAAAGGCCTCATTCTGCTCCGACATCTCATGGTCTTAATTCAAACTCAATATCTGCATTATAATACTATGGATCTTTGCTCACAAAACTCCTTTAGAATGGGATTGTTGGATATTTATTATTACACAGCATTTGATCTCTAATGGACAATTTTATTGATGGTTCCTTGACATGATGTTATAGAAAATCATCTCGTATACAATCCAGGATTCCATCCATTACAGCCCTGATACTCATGAGCTACCCAGTCGGGACGGAGACCACTGTCACACACAGTTACTGTACTGCCCTTGCTACAAGGGGGGTTGAACAGCTGAGTAGATGTTACAGAGATAGGGAGGCTGACAGGGGCTCGAGGACGTTAGAGTTAAACAGAGTTACATCTGAGCAAGAATGTTCATGGGACAACGGGGTTTGGGGATTGGAGGAATTTACAGAGATAAAGGGAGCTGGATTAGATTTTGGAGATGGGGTAGGGATGGATAAAGGGAGAGGCAGCAGACTGAGAGGCACACACAGGGAGTGTTTCAGTAAGAGATTATTGTGTATACTGACAGAGATATGAAAGGTTGTAGAGACTGAAGATGTTTACAGATATAAGAAGGCTTCTAGGTTACATAGATAGGAAGGCAATGGAGAATGCCAGATTTACTAGGTTGGAGACAGTTACACAGATGGGAAGGATTGCACAAACTGAAAAAGGTTCCTGTGGTCGGGAGGGTTAGTGGGGAGAGGGTGAAGTTTAAATAGACTAAGATATAAGATTTAGAAAACAATAAGGAGGTTACGATTCTTTTACAGATAAGGAAGGGTTGTAGGAGCTGGAGAAGTTTACCCAGACAGGGACGGATGGAGAAGTTAGAGATAAAACACATTGACATGGAGGGTGGCATAATTGGTAGGAGGAGTTTCCAGGGATGGCCAGGACTCGGCACCAACAGGGATGAAGGAAATTAGTATCCACTGGAGAAGTTTAGGGATTAGGGTTTAAGGGATTGGAGAACATGACAGAGACATACAGCATTGTGTGGACTAGAGGAGATTCCAAACAGAGGAAGGATTATCGGGACGATAGTATATTACAGAGATCACGAATACAGTCTGGGCCAAGAATGAAGCCTGGGACCTCCTATGCAGTCTCAGAGAGGACCAAAACAGCAGGGGTGAGGGCAGGACCCTCACAAGATGGTGGGAATGATGCCTGGAATGTTGATGTTCCTTGCCCAGATCTGTATCTACGTCCTGTGTTCCAGGTCTGAATACAGACGGCAACTAACTCCACCCTGCGCTGTTTACTGGGAGTGATGTTGCCGGCTTCAGGATTGATGAAGGCTCCAAATCTCCCTCGCCATCTCTCTCAGGCTGACCAAGCGTCTTCAATGAGGTGATGGATGAGACATGGGTTAGAAACATCCTGATTACCTGCATGAGACAGAAATAGACAAAATGGGAAATTAGACTGATGCAGTGAGGATACCTCATGTAGAGTAGCACGGAGTCCAGCAGAGATCACGAAAACCCAGTCTCCATCCCTGATCTGTGCTGTTGGGGATCGGAGGATTCGTTTAGTTCCGGATCTAGAGTAGCTGTAAGAGTGAGAGACGCTGACCTAGGCAGCAATTAGACCCACACAGTGAGGGATACCAAATGGAGAGAGACTGAGTCATATCACCGGAATGCTGGAAGATTTCACGATCAAACCATGATGTCAGAAGTGGTGCTGATGCAGTGGGCACTGCTACCAGTACTCAGGGAGGAGTCAGCTATTTTATTGAGATGGTACAGTGCATGTGACCAGGATTATGTGGAGTGCTTTAAACTGACACAGACGAAGAGGGACAGGGCTCAGCTGAAAGGAAATTCCCAATTCAATCGAGAAATGTTCACATATTGAAACATGGGGCTGTGGCTGAGGAACAACAGAACGAAACGAGAAGAGACTGAGTTTAATTAAAGCTGTACATCAGCAGATAGAAATTTGTGATTTCAAAAGTAAATTACTATTTCGTAATTTGAAAGCAAGAAGCATTTGTAATAAAGGATATGCTCGTGTGACTGTGATTTCTATCTAATCACCATCAGGAAGACGTGGTCACAGGGTGAACAAAAGGTGGGGCATTAATATTCACGACGTTGTGGAAAGTCAGGCAGAATTGGAAGGAGAATGGTGAACTCTCATCATTAGGGATAACAATGGGATTATATGTGGCCTGAGATTATCAATCATTAGGAAACCAAATTCTGGGTAATTAGAGTCAGAACACAGAAGTGGAAGGGCAGTGTTAAGCCCCCTTTACAACATTACATTGTGAGACATGGCATTGGACAGGGAATTATTGGAATTTGTAACAAAGACTTTAGGACAATTAAAACGGGACTGAACTTCCCTATCACATCATCTCATTGGCGGTGAGTCACAGACAAGACCGACTCTCTCCTACTCTCAGGGGGAGTCTGCAGTTGAATGTACAGACCGATGTGGCCTTCGACAGACTCGGTTACACTTGCGACAGAATGTGGTCGTGGGAAGGGGTGGGTTCAGTTTGGGGTGGCTGCGAGCTCCTTGTGCTATTTTCTATTGGATTCCCCTCTTTTCCCCATTGCAAGTCTCGAGGTGCTCGACCCCTTCCCTTTGGATGGTCTTGGCTCAGTCATTCCCAGGATTTACCAGATTTGATTAAGAGATGCTTAGAAGACAAAAAAAATCTAACAATTCTAAAGAAGCCAATGCTTTAGGAATATGGAAGTATTTGTTGAAGGGATCACTCGGGGTCGATTAGCAGGAGGAGTGCGCTAGGAAAAGGAAACCTTGTCAGGGTTTAATAAGACGATAGGAACAGGGAGAGGTGAAGGTGCTGGAGGTGTTGAGAGTGTTACAGAGAGGGACAATGTTACAACACCAGTTCAAATTGCTGCAGCTGGAGGTGTTTTCAGCGGTAGATATGGAAAATCTATTTTTATTTATTCATTCATGGGCTGAGGATGTCACCACTTGGACTAGCATACATTAGCCACTGCTAATGGCCCAGATGGCAACACAGTCAGTCACATTGCTGTGGGTCTGGAGTCACATGTGATCCAGACCAGGTAAGAATGCCAGCTATCCTTCCCTCAAGGACATACGTGAACCAGTTGAGTCTTTCCACATAATCCACACTAATGCCCTGTACAGACACAACATGACACCCCAACTCCTACTCTCAATGCTCTGCCCAATGAAGGTGTCCATCCCAAACACCTGCTTCACCAGCTTGTCTACCTGTGACACCACTTTCCAAGAACTATGTACCTGTACCCCTGGGTCTCTGATTGACAATACTACACCGGGGACGAACATTAACTGTACAATTCCAGCATGGTTTGCCTTAGCAAAATGCAACATCTTGCATTTGTCCACCTTATTCCTAAACTCACTGTCCTAGCAGTACTGTTGAGCCCATTGCACTCTCAGATAACCCTCTTCGCTGTCCACTTTCCCACCAATTTGAATGTCACTCACGAACTTGCTAACCATGCTTCCTGTGTTATTTTCCAAACCGTTTATATAAATGATGCACAACAGTGACACAGCACTGAACCCCATGGCACACAGTTGGTCACAGGCCTGCAGTTTGAGCAGTTACCCTCTTTGAACAAGCTCTATCTCCTTCTGTCAACTATGTTTTGTGTCCAGTTGGTGAGCGCTCCCTGGTTATGTGTGATCTAAACTTACTAACCAGTCTGCCATGCAGACCCATAACAAAGGTCCTACTAAAGTCCATGTAGACAACATCTACTGCTCTGCCTTGATCTATTATTTGTCTACCTCCACGAACAGTCATCATTTTCCACACACAAAGCACTGTTGATTATCCCTAATGGGTTATTGCCTTTCCAAACGCATGATGATCCTCTCTCTCAGAAACTAGTCCAACAAATTCCGCTCCCATCAGTCTCACTGGCCTGTAGTGTTTGTCAATGACACAAATACCTCTGCGAGGGCACCTGCAATTTCTTTCCTAGCCTCTCACAAGGCGCTGGAATACATCTGATTATGTCCCAAGGTTTTATCAACCTTTTTTGCATTTTAAGATATCCAGCACCTCCTGTTCTCAAATGTAAACTTTGTTTAAGACATCACTAATTACTGTCCAAAGTTTCTGAGCTTCCATGTCTTTCTTCACAGTAAATCCTCATTGACATTTCAGGGGCCCCATTCTCTCTCTCAATACTCGTTAGCCCTGGTTTGAACTTATCAAAATGCCTCTGAAATTTCAAATATCCCTCTACTGCCACTAGCCTCCCCCACCCTTACCTATTCTGCCATTGATGGTCACACCAAAATAAAACCCAACAAATTTAAAAATATTCTCCATTTAAAATATAATGCATCTCCAATTGTTTCTAAGTGTCCCGTTATCATTTATTGCCATATCCTTTATAATACACTCCAGCACGTTCATGACTTACTGTCAGGCTAAGCTGTTTGGTTTCAGATTGACAGCACAAAGGGTTTTGGGAATCCTTGTTTATCTATCTGAAAAACGTTACTTACAGGGTCAGCAGGTAGTAGAGAAGGTAAATCAAATGCTGCCATTTATTACGAACAAAATGAAGTCAAAATATATACATTTCTTGCTAAACTATACAAGGTACCAGTCAGACCACACCTAGAATACTATGAACAGTATGAATTCCCGAAGTAAAGATATTCTTGTATTGGAGGCAGGTCAGAGAAGGGTCACTCAGCGGATCCTGGAGATGCTGGGATTTTCTAATGGAAAGAGGTAGAGTAGATTAAGTCTGAACCATTGACATTTCAAAATATCACAAAGAAATTGAATGGAACTTCTAGGATCATGGTCGATACAAGGAAATTAGAAAATCCAACAGTACAGCACAGCAATAGGCCCTTCGGCCCGCCATTTGTGGAGATTGCGGATGGAATGATTTGGTGAGTTATGGAGATTGGAGGGAAGGAGTGACTGTGGGAAGTGACAGAGATAGGGACAGGAAGAATGACTGGAGCAGGTGACAGAATAGGGAGGGATGGGTTGACTTTGGGAGGTTACAGAATTAGGGAGGTTTTACAGTTAGTAATATAGAGGGGTGTAGACACTGGATGGTTCTTCAGACAGAAGGAGGTTACAGTAAAAGGGAGCTGTATGGAGTGGGCTTGGATACAGCCACAAAGAAGATGTCTCAGATCATGGATGGTTTTAGTGGTTTCAGGAGAGTCAGAAAGGCTAGTAGTGATGGCAGCAGGTAGCGCAACGAAGCATTGTCCATACGTTCAAGTTATTCAAGGGAGCAAGATAGCATTATACAGGAAATTTTTAAGTAGATATGGGGAGGCTATTTGCAGGTAAAGTGAAGTCTGGCAATCGGAATACCTTTAAACCGAGTAAAAAGCAGCGTTCAGCGCCAGCATATTCCTGTTAGTGTGCAGCTCAATGCTGACAGAATTAGGAAATACTGGCTGAGTTTCGAGGCTGTGGTCAAGAAATAAAGGAGGCACATGTCAGATATAACGGGTTGACTCAAGTGAATCCCTTCAAGAGCATCGGGGCTGTAGAAATACACTAAAGATGGAAATCAAGAATGCAAAAAAAGACATGAGATCGCTTTGGCAAAGAAACTTAAAGAGAATCGAAACAAATTCTACAAGTGTATTAAGAGCAAAAGAAGAGACAGGAACAAAACCGGTATCCTTAATGATCAATGAAGCCAACGATGTGTGAAACTACAAGATCCGAAACGAGTATTTCACATTGGAACTTATTGTGGATAAAGACTGGGGAACTCGGGAACTAAACAGTGTTTGGCCTGACTATTATTGGAATACTGTGTGCAATTCTGGTCTCAATGCCAACGAAAGAATGTTGTGGAACTTGGAAAGGTTCAGAAGAAATGAACAAGGATGTTGCCAGGGTTGGAGGGTTTGCGCTGCAGGGAAAAGCCTGAATAGGCTGGGGCTGTTTTCACTTGAACATGGGAGACTCATGAGTTACCTGATAAAGGTGTTTAAAATCATGATGGTCATCGACAGGGTCAATAGACAAAGTATTTGCCCCAGGCAGGGGGATTCCAAACGATCAGGGCATTGCTTTAAAATGCGAGGGAAACTTTCCAAAGGGATCTAAAGAACAACTGGCTCCGGCCGAGTGTATGGAATAAACTGCCAGAGGAAATAGTGGAGAGTGATAGAAAACCACAAAACAACACGACCAGCTATCTCTAGTAGCCATACACTCAGACAACCAGCAACATGAATTTGACTGGGAAAACACTACCATCATAGGACAAGCCAGACAGAGAACAGCCAGAGAATTCCTAGAAGCATGGCATTCATCCCCAAACTCCATCAACAGACACATTGACCTGGACACCATATACAAACCACTACAGCTGAAATTGACACCCGGAAACGGCAAGAACATCCATCAACAGACACATCGACCTGGACCCCACATACAAATCACTGCAGCTGAAACTGACACCCGGAAGCGGCAAGAACAAACCAATATAAATACCAGAAGAAACATCAAAGCAGCGCTTCACACGAGGCTCCAACAGCACTGATGATGTTCCCTAGCCAGGGAACGAAACGTTTGCAGCAAAAACTTCCAGCTCGGCGAGCAGAACCACAACAGTGATAGAAATACATTTAAAAGGCATGTGGATGGGTGTATGAATAGGAAGGGTTTACAGGGATATTGGCAAAATTCTGGCAAATGTGACGAGATACGTCATGCAGGAGTTGGTCCGAAGGATCTGTTTCCGTGCTGTACACCTCTATGACTCAAAGTCTTGAAATGAGTCCACATTATAGAAAAGTAGGTGTTGGAGGTTTTAAAACACAAAGGTAGATAAATCTCCAGGACCTGATCAAATGTATCTCAGGACATGGTGGGAAGCTAGTGAAGACATTGTAGGGCCCCGAACAGAGATATTTGCCCGATAGAGAACTATGTGTGTTATATTGGTAAACAATGGTGGCATTGTGGACAGTGAAGAACGTTTTCGAAGATTACAAAGGGATCTGATGAAATGGGTGACTGGCTGAAAAATTCTCGAAGGAGTTCAATCTGAATAGATGGGAGATAATGCATTTGGTGCAACAAACACAGCCAGGGCTTATACACTGAATGGTAGGACCTTCAGTCGTGTTGTAGAACAGAGGGACTCCGGGGTTCAGGTATATAATTCGTTGAAGTTTCCAACATGGAGAGACAGGGTGGTTAAAAAAAGGGGCTTGCCACACTTGCTTTCATTTACTCAGTCCTTGGGATATAGGAGTTGGGAAGTCGCATTGAGATTATACAGGCCATTGGTGAGTCCTCTTCTGGATTACTGTGTCCAGTTCTAATCGCCCAGTTATAGGAAGGATATTATTAAGCTGGAGAGGATTCAGATAAGATTTACTGGGATGTAGCTGGTTATGGATGTTTTCAGTTATAAAGAAAGGCTGGATAGGTTGGTATGTTTTCATTGAAGCCTGAATGTTGACAGATGACCTTATAGAAGTTTGTAAAATAATGAGGGGAATAGATAGAGTTAATGGGAGTTGTCTTTTCCCATGGAGAGGGGAGTTTCAAGACTAGAAGCTACATTTTTAAGTGTAAGAGAGGAGACATTTAAATAAAAGACATGAGGGGCACATTGCCACAGAGGGTAGGTTATGTGTGAAATGAACTCCCCAAGGAAGGAGTGAACATGGGGACAATTACAATGTTAAAAGACATTTGGATTAGTATAGGAATACGAAACGTTTGAAGGGATATGATCAAGGAACAGGCAGGTGGGACGAGATCAGTTTTAGCGTATGGTTAGTGTCAACCGAACAATGTAGTATGACTCTCTGACTATGATTGTAATGTTGTGTCATTAATTAAGAAAGGCTGCAAGAGGAAGCCATGGAACTGCAGACTGATGACCAGACATCAGGGTGGGTCTGTTGTTAGAGGTCATTCTGAGAGGGAGGACTTATATGCATTTGGAAAGATAAAGACTGATTACGGACAGCAAGCATGGCTTTGTGCGTGGGAAAACATGTCTCACAAACTTGACAGGAGTTTGTTCAAGATGTGACCAAGAAAACAGATGAAGGCAGAGCAACGGACCCTTGTTCAGGGTGTAGCATGATGCACTGGGTAGTAAGTGTAGCTCACAAGGGATCAGGGAGACCTAGCCAACCGGATACAAAATGGGATGACAGTGGGAGACAGAGTGTGGCGGGAGAGGGTGGTTGTTCAGACTGGAGGCCTCCGACCAGCAGTGTGCTGTCAGGATTGGTGCTGGAACCATTGTTGTGCACCACTTACATAAACAATTTGAGTGAAAATTTAGGAGTCCCAGTTAGTATGTTTGTGGATACCAACATTAGTGGAAGAGTGGACAGGGAATATAGTTATCGAAGGGGATGTTATTCAACTGGGCTAGTGGGTTAAGAATGAAAGATGGAGCTGGAATTTTGTGGTGCAAACGTTTCGTTCCCTGGCTAGGGAACATCATCAGTGCTATTGGAGCCTCCTGTGAAGCGCTGCTGTGATGTTTCTTCCGGTATTTATAGTGGTTTGTTCTTGCCGCTTCCGGGTGTCAGTTTCAGCTGTAGTAGTTTGTATGTGGGGTCCAGGTCGATGTGTCTGTTGATGGATGTTCTTGCCGCTTCCGGGTGTAAGTTTCAGCTGTAGTGGTTTGTATATGGGGTCCAGGTCCATGTGTCTGTTAATGGAGTTTGTGGATGAATGCCATGCCTCTAGGAATTCCCTGGCTGTTCTCTGTCTGGCTTGTCCTATGATGGTAGTGTTTTCCCAGTCAAATTCATGTTGCTGGTTGTCTGAGTGTATGGCTACTAGGGATAGCTGGTCGTGTCGTTTTGTGGCTAGCTGATGTTCATGGATGCGGATTGTTAGCTGTCTTCCTGTTTGTCCTATATAGTGTTTTGTGCAGTCCTTGCATGGACTTCCAGCTCGGCGAACAGAACCACAACAACGGACACCCGAGCTACAAATCTTCAACCAGACTTTAAATGAAAAATGGAATTTAAGTCAGGTGTTGCATTTAGTTCAGGCAAACCAGGGAGGACTAATACAATTAATGGTAGGGCCCTGGGCAGTGTTGTCGAACAGAGAGAAACTAAGGGGTGCTGTTATATTGCTCCTTGGAAGTGGCATCACAGGGGGACAACGTGGGGAAAGCAGCATTTGGGGCACTAGTCATCAGTGGCCAGAGCATTGAGTACATGAGTTGGAGATATTTGTAACATTGTCATCAATATTTCTGTTGGGCAGAGGAGGCCATAGGTTGACCTTATAAAGATTTATGAAACAATGTAGGGCCTAAGTAAGATGAATTGCCGAGGGTAGATAAGTCCAAAGCTAGAGGCATAAACGTGAGGTGAGAGATCAAGGATTTAGAGAGGGAGCTGAGGGGTAACATTTTCCACAGAGAATGGTGCATAGACGGAATGGACTGCCAGAGGAAATGGTAAAAATACGTACAATTATGACATGGAAAAGACACTTGGGCAGGTACATGGAGAGGAGAAGATTTGAACAGAAATGGGCCAACTCATTTGTTTAGGAAACCTAGAACAAAGAGTCATGCAGCACAGAAACAGACCCAATGTCTTCAGTTATTGGAGGAGGAGACTATCGAGACAAGGCATTGTTGTAGAAACTGACGCAAGTTACAGCGATATGGATGGGATCTGGACTGGAGGTTTGAAATATGTCAATAAATTGGTGAAAGGAGAGGACATAACAGAGATAGGAACTGTTATAGGTGTTCGAATGATTGAAGACACTGATCCACAAGACAAGCCATAGATACAGTGTTGGAGAGGTATGAGGGAACAGAAATTTCCCAGGCAGCATTAGCACCCTCTCGTTGAAGGCCTGCATTCCCCTCTGTTGTCCGGGTGCTCGCCAAGACAGCACATGCCTGGATTGAAAACTGGGAACTCTCGATGCTGTCTCAGTACAATAAAACTTAAAGTAGGGGTGGTGATTGAGCCTGATGTGTGTCTGTACTGTGCATCACCTCCAGCACTATATCTATGTCATGTCTTGTTAGTTGATGTTTGGAGCCCTCTCATTGCTCTCTGCTCTGTGCGCTGTGAATGATCTTACCTCACGGCAGAATTTATTGAAGGCGCCCGACCTCCCTGACCTTTGTCTCTCTGACTGACCAATCATCTTCCAAGCAGCAGTTGGCAAGTCTATGGAGTTCGGAACTCACTGAGTACCTGTAGAAGACACACAAATAGGCAGAATGAGAAATTAGACTGATACGTGTGAGGGTTACACATGTAGAATGGCACTGAGTTCCACAGAGATCTGGAAAATCCCAGTCTCCATTCCGGGCCTGTACTGCCTCATCTCTCTGGACTGGAGAATTCTGTTGGCTCATGATCTGGAGTAGCTGCAAGAGTAAGACACTCTGACAGAGGCAGCAATTAGACACACACAGTGAGAGATCCCACATGGAGAGATACTGAGTGATATCACCAGATTTCAGGATCAAAGAAATGTGCACACTGACAGGGTTTTCATTCATGTTGCACTGGGACGCGCAACCTGTGAGCAGGTGAAGTGATGGCCAAGTGGTATTATCATGAGGCAATTTATCCAGAAACTCAGCAAATGATCTCTGGACACAGGGTCAAATCCCACCATTGCAAATGATTGAATGTGAACTAATTGCTTCAAAGAGATATAATTAAAAATAGATAAGTGAGTATTAAACAATTTCTGATGTTAAGAGAAATCCATTCATGTCTTAATGAAGTAATCTAAGATGGGACAGGGAAATCACAGTTGTCACTGAACATCAGCTGAGGTAGAGACAGGACAGGTAGCTCAATGTTCCAGGGGACATATGCTGCAGGAAGGACAGAAGGGGAGCTGAGAGACGAGGAGAGCTGCTGGTTCTGATTGGGTGAAATATCACAGCAGGACTGAGAGAGGATATTCCTGCGGGATCGCTCACTGAAGCTGTGTTCGTGAAATTAATCAATATCAATGGTCTTCCCTTTCCTCTGATTGTTCGACAGACCCTGAAAGCCCCGCCCTCCTGCACCTTGACCATCACAAGATGGCGGCCCTGACGCCCGCTCTCCCTCTTCCCTCAAACAAATGGCAGGCCGTGAGCCTGCGCTACTTCCCTGATTAAAGACCGCCACATCTTTACCTGTGCCTGGAGGGTCTTTTTCGGGGTTATTAACCTTTAATCGGGATTTGTGAAATCTCTCCGCTCCTTTCTCCCAGCGAGGCTCTGAGCGCCGCTCTCTGAAACCGATCGCAGCCGCTGCCCGATAAAGCTGCCCCATGTCTCTCCCTCCCTTCTGATCAATGTGACATTGCGCATGCTCTGCATAGAAACCAAACTGCGCGTGGGTCTGAGGTTATCGGTGAGGTTATAGAGAATATTAATAACTGCACAGAACCATGGGTGTAATATTAGACAATAATAATTGCTCTGTCGAATGACAGTAACAGAGATGTCAAGCATGTAAATAGATTGTTAGTTTCCACTCAATCATACCGGCCAGGTATGTAAATGACCAATCATTCCGGGAGTTTGAAAATAAGTTTCTTACTCGAGTTGTGTAAATCGCTTGGAAATATGTACGTTATCAGATTTACATTTCAAATATTTCTTAAAATCTCATATTGATTTATGGAAGAGATTTAATTCTCCACTATGTCATGAGAATGATCACTCGTGCAAAACAGTTTTCTTTCGAACTAATCCTGAAGCGTTCACTCCCCAAGAATGCTTTGGCCCCGCTCCTCACTCACTTTGTTTGGAGGACTGGCCACTGCTCTGTCCTCCAGTTCCGCCCCTTTCTCCCAATTGCAGAGTTGATTCAGGCGTGACTCAAGGACAAGAGAAGTTAGAGTTTATGCCTTTTGATGCAGTGAAAATATCCGGCATCTTGGACCCAGAGGCCTGAGTTCAATTCGCAGCTTGTGCAGGTGTGTGTAATAACGACTTTGAACAGGTTCATTAGGAACAACAAGAGAAGTCAAGAACAGAGTTAAAACAATAGAAAATGCATACATTATGGTGGGTCTCTGAACGCTCAGATGATTTTAGTGTTTACCGAGCGTTTCGGGGGCCCAGTGGGTCGCAGTACAGACTTTTCACTCCTCCTTCTGCACAGCCAGATACGACGATTGTGGGGCAAAGTGTTGTAGTGGGATATCGCGGCGCTTTTCTGGAAGGCGCTCGGGTTTTGGAGGTGAAAATAGATGAGAAGGAGTAGGGTTTTGTATTGAATTACCTGTTCCTCTCCTGTTGCAGTGTGTTAATATTGCTCTGACTCTACATCGTACATGTTTGGTAGAGATCAGTGATATTTCGTTAGTCCACAATACAAGATCCGTTACTCTGTTTAAGACAGGAGAAATCTCTTGTAGCACTATAGTCATACAATAATACAGCGCAGAACAGACCCTTCGGTCCTTGATGTTGCGCTGACCTGTGATCTATTCTGAGCTAATTCCCCTACACGATCCCAAAATCACCCATGTGCTTATCTAAAGGATTGTTTAAATCTCCCTAACTTTGCTGAGTTAACTACATGAGCAGGTGGTGCATTCCACACCTTAACCACTGAGTAAAGATCCTGCCTCTGACATCTTACATCTATCACCGCTCAATTTGTACTTATGCCCCCTCGTACACACTGATATCATCATATTAGGAAAAAGACTTTCACTGTCATCCCTATCTAAATCTCTGATAGTGTATGTCACGATCAAATCCCCTCTTAGCCTTCTTGCCAATGAGAACAGGTTTAAATCTCTCTCACAAGACCTTCTCTCCAGACAATGCATCATCCTGGTAAATCTCTTTCTAATGCTTCCATGTCCTTCCTGTAATATGGGCAGCAGAACTGCACACAATATTCCAAGTATGGGTTCACCAGCGTTTTGTATAGTTGCACCATAATATTGCGGCTCCGGAACTCAATCCCTCTGCGAATGAAACCCATCACACCATGTGCCGCCTGAACAGTATGATCTATCTGGGTGGCAACTTTCAGGCATCACTCTGCACATCCACACTACCAAGAATCTTTCCATGGACCTAGCACTCAGTCTCCCTGCTATTCTTCCCAAAGTACATCACCTCACATTTAGTTGCATTGAACTCCATTTGCCACCTCTCAGCCCAATTCAGCAGTTTATCCAAGTCCCCCTGCAACCTGTAACGTTCTTCCACATTGTCCACTACTCTACCGACTTTAGTGTCGTCTGCGAATTTATTAATCCATCCACCTATGCCTTTGTCTAATCATTTATAAAAATGACTAACAGCAGTGTTCCCAAAATAGATCCTTGTGGCACACCACTAGTAACCGGTCTCCAGGCTGAATATTTTCCATCAACCACCACTCGTCTTCTTTCAGAAGGCCAGCTTCTAATTCAAACTGCTAAACCACCCTCAATTCCATGTCTCAGCATTTTCTCCAACAGCCTACCATGTGGAACCTTATCAAAGGCATAATTGAAGTCCATGCATACAACGTCAACTGCCCTACCCTAATCTACATGCTTACTCAACTTCTCAAAAAACTCAATGAGGTTTGTGGGACACAACCTACCCTTGACGAAACCATGTTGACTATCTGAAATTTAATTGGTGTTTTCCAGATGATTATAAATCAAGTCTCTTAATAATACTTTCCAAACCCTTTCCTACAACAGACGAAAGGCTCACTGGTTTGTAATTGCCTGTGTCATCTCGACTACCTTTGTTGATCAAGGGCACAACATTTGCAATCCTCCAGTCCTCTGGTACCACACTTGTAGGCAATGACGAATCATTTATCAAAGCCAAAGGCTCTGCTATCTTCTCCCTAGCTTCCCAGAGAATCCACGGATAAGCCCCATTCAGCCCAGGAGACTTGTCCCCTTTCACTCCTTCTAGAATTGATAACACCTGTTCATAACTAACCTTGATCCTTTCTCGTCTAATATCTCGTACCTCATTCTTCTCTTCTACAATATTCTCCTTTTCCTGAGTGAAAACCAATGGAAAATTCTCGTTTCGCACATCTCCGATCTCGACAGGGTCCACCCTCGACTTCCCACTTCTGTCTTTGATTGGCCTATTGATAGATTGATCCACCCTATCCTCTTATTCCTCACATACCTATAGAAAGCTTTCGGGTTCTCCTTTATTTAATTCGCTAAAGACTGCTCGTGTCCTCTCTTTGCTCTTCTTAACTCTCTCATTAAATCCTTCCTAGCTGATCTGTAACTCTCCATCACCTCATCTGTACCATCTTGACTCATCAACACTTAAGCCTTCTACTTTTTCTTAACAAGAGATGCAATTTCTGCAGTAAACCACGGTTCCCTTGCCTTATCACTTCCAGTCTGCCTGACACGAACATAGCTATCAAGAACATGCAATATCTGTTCCTTAAACCGGCTCTACATTTCAATAGTCTGCATCACCTGCATTTTACTACCCCATTCTCTGCATCCTAATTCCTGCCTAATCGCATTATAATTGCCCTTGCCCCATCGTCAACTGTTGCCCTGTGGTATGTACCTATCCCTTTCCATCGAAAAACTAAACTGAATTAAGATCACTCTCTCCAAAGTGATCACCCACAACTAAATCAAACACATAGTCTGGTTCATGACCAAGCACCAGATCCAAAGTGGCCTCCCCCTTGTCGGCCATTCGACATACTGTTTCAGGAAACCCTCATGTACACATTGGACAAAAACTGATCCATCCAACGTACCAGAATTATAGCATTTCCAGTTAATGTTTGGAAAATTAAAGTCCCCTATGATGACCACCCTGTTACTTTCACTCATACCCAGAATAATTTTGCTAATTCTCTTTTCCACCTCTCTGGAACTCTGCGGAGTCCTATAAAAGAAAATCTCCAAGCAGTGTAACCTCTCCTCTCCTGTTTCTAACCTCAGCCCACATTACCCCAGGAGACGAGTCCACATCAAAAGTTCTCTCAGCCACCGTTACACTATCCTTGACCAGCATGACATGCATGGACCCATTGCAGTGTCTCAAACTCCATGAGGCAGCCATTCTCTGTATGACAGAAAAACTCAGTCTGGAACCTCCTCTGTCCTTAAGACCTTAAACACTGCCTGCGCTTCTCCATTTCCCCTTTGCATGTTCCCTTTCCAATCCACCCCACCTGCATCACTCCACAATTGGAGCTGTCAAGAGCAGGAGTCTGTAGAATAGCCTCCTTACCTTCTCTATCCTACTTTTAAGATGAGTTTTAAAATCATTTTCCTTTATCAATGTTTTGATCATCCATGAAGCACCTTAGGAGATTTGCTATTGTGAACGTTCCATACAATGCAAGTAGGTGTTCTTATTGCTGTACGTTAGGGGAAACAGGAATGATGCATTCAAAATTCTAACAAGAAAGTCACTGATAGGCGTAGTGTGTCGGCCACCAACTAATAACATCACACTGTGATGGGCAATAAACAAAGAAATAACTAATGCCTTTCAAAGCTGTATGGCTATTATTATGGGTGATTTTAATCTACACTTAGATTGGTTGAACCAGCTCAGGGTAGCCTTGAGGAGTTTATTAAGTGCATCCATGATAGTTTTCTTGAACAATATGAAATGAAACTGACAAGGGAGCAAGATATCCAAGATCTGGTCACTGTGCAATGAGACATGAATAATTAATGACTTCAGAGTTAGGGATCCACTTGGAAGAAGTGATCATTGTATGGTTGAATTTAGAATACATAAGGCAATTGTGAAGGTAAAATCTAATACCTGGGTCCTGTGCTTAAATACGGGGAACTACAATAGAATGAAGGAGAACCTGGATAAAGTAGACCGAAAACACAGATTTTAAAGTGGGACAGTTCATGAGCAGTGGAAGATTTTCAAAGACATTTTTCGAAGCTAAGGTATATTCCAGTGAAAAAGAAGGACTGTCAGAAAAGGGATACTCTGCGATGGGTATCTAAGGAAAACGATAAAATTGACAGATAAGGCATACAAAGTGGCCAAAAACAGCATGAAACTGAAACTGGCAAAACTTTGAAGGTCAGCAGAAAGCCACAGAAGAGCTATAAAGAATAGTAAGATAGAACATGAGAAAAATAATCTAGCACTGACTATAAAGACGGAGATCAAAAGTTTATATATAATATATATATATATAACTAATGCCTGTCAAAGCTGTATGGCTATTATATATATTATATATATATAACGCGAAAAGAATGCCTAAAGTAAATGTTGATCCTTTGGAAAATGAGAAGGAACATTTATTTGTGAGATATCACAGTGGAGAATACTAATATCTTGCCAGTAATTAACAAAGAGACAACGGTAGAGGTAGATTTGGAAACTATCATGATTACGGAACAGCTAGTGTTGGACTATTCGAGGTAATTGTTCTCATGATAGCAAAGTCTCACGACCCTGATGGAATGCAGCAGATTGGAAAGCAGCAAAAGTGACGCCACTGGTTTAAAACGGAGGTGGACAAAATACGGGGAATTATACACCAGTTGGCTTACTCTCTGTAGTGGGAAAGATGCTTGAGTCTATTATCAAGGTAGAAATAGCAGAGAATCTGGGTAGAAATTGTCCCATTGGACAGACACAGCATGGGTTCATGAAGGGCAGGTCATGCTTGACAAATGTTTCAGAATTCTATGAAGACAAAATGAGCAAGGTGGACAACGGGGACGCAGTGGATATGGAGTACCAGGATTTCCAAAAGGCCTTCAACAAGGTGCTGTGCAAGAGGCTGTTGCATAACATAATGGTGTATGGAGGTAGGGGTACAGTATTAGCATGGGTAGAAGATTGGTTGACGAACAGGAAGCAAAGTGTGGGAATAAATGAGTACTATTCAGTGACTAGTAGTGTGCTTCAGGGATCAGTATTGGAACCGCAAATATTTACAACTGATACAGATGATTTTGAGTTGGGGACCACATGTAGGGTGTCAAAGTCTGCATATGAGACTAATGTGAGCAGCAGAACAAAGTTTGTGGAGGACGGTGAAACTTTGCAGAGGAACAAAGATACATTGAGTGAATGGGCAATGGTGTGGCAAATGGAATACAATATTCATAAATGTCAAGTCATACTGTTTGGTTGGAGTAACATTACAAAACAGATTATTACTTGAATTTTGAAAAGTTGCACCAATTGCTATGCAGAGTCACCTGAGTATCCTTCTGCAGGAGGGTTGGTCACCAGATACAACAAGCAATTCAGAATGCAAATGGAATTTTATCCTTCATTGCTGCAGGGATTGTGTTTAAAAGTAAAGGTTATGTTCTAGCTATATTGGGTACTGGTGAGGCCACACCTGGAGTACTGCATGTAGTTTTTATCTCCTTACTTCAGAAAGGATGTACTGGCACTAGAGGGTGTGCAGAGGAGGTAAACTAGGTTGAATCCAGAGTTGAGGGGTTCGGCTTAACAGAGACTGAGTAGATTGGGATTGTGAGAAAGAAAACTCACAGTATAATAATTTTCAGTCCGAGTTAAAATCTGAAGCAGAGAATCTTACTGGAACCTGCTTGGAAGAAGTGGTGACCAGTGGGCACACAAATTCAGGGATTGCTTTACAATTTATAAGTTTTAATTTTCCGTACTCCCTGTTTACCTCATAGGTCTTCATACCTATCAATCTCCCTTATTGTTTTCTACCACTACCCAGCTGCGCTCCGCCATTATTACTTCCCTCCCCTCCCCCTTCTCCAAGTTGGCGACCCTCCACTCTGTAAGTGCTGACATAAGGGAGATTTTGATAAACTTGGATCGTGATGTTCTTTTCTCTTTATCTGTTGGCTTGTAACATCTTCCATTGTTCAATGGTACATTCCATTCCTGAATATACATTGTAACAATGTGTCTTTTCTCGCCTAGCTTGTGCTTCAGCTTTTTTGCTGAGCTGTAAATTCTTAAAACTATCATGATGGAAGAAATTATTTGCTAGAATAATTATGCACTAAAATTAGTATCAATTTGCGCGGCACGGTGGCACAGAGACCCGGGTTCAAGTCCCGCCTCAGGCGACTGTCTGTGTGGAGTTTGCACATTTTCCCCGTGTCTGCGTGGGTTTCCTGCGGGTGCTCCGGTTTCCTCCCACAATCCAAAAATGTGCCAGTTAGATGAATTGGTCATGCTAAATTGCCTGTAGTGTTAGGTGAAGGGGTAAATGTAGGAGCCTGGGTCTGGGTGGCATGTGGGACGGTGTTGACTTGTTGGACCGAAGGGCCTGTTTCTACACGGTAAGTAATCGAATCTAACCACAATTATACAATAGAGTTAGTAATTATTTACCTATGTACCACAATTATACACTAAAGTTAGTACTCCATTACACTTGCAGAAATAACGCTGTTTTGCCTATATCCCGCAGGATTATATTCATTGTAATTTAGAAGAACGGAAACATATAAAATAATGCATGGAATGGATAAAATAAAAGTAGAGAGGATGTTTCCACTGGCAGGTGAAGCTAGGAAAAGAGGGCCTCACCTCCAGATTTGAGGCAGCAAATTGAGGACTGACTTGAGAAGGAGCTTCTTAACCTCTATGGAATTCATTGCACAGGGAAGTAGTTGATACGAGTTCAATAAACATTTTTAAAGCTAAGGTAGATTTCTTTCTTAAAAAAAGAAATAATTAATTAAAGGATGTGGCGACAATGCGGGCAAATGATTCTGCATCCACGAAATGATTTTCATGAATGGCAGAGCAGACTCGAAGGGCAGAACGGCCTTCTCCTCTTTCTAGTTCTTTTGTTGTTCTATTATGCATTCCTCCTTCACTCATGACTTGGAGGTCCTGGTGTTGGATTAGGATGGACAAAATTAAAATTTAGTGGACACCACTTTAGAGCCCAACAGGTTTATTTGGAAGCACTAGCTTTGCTGCTTTTTCATCAAGTAATTGTGTGATTTTTAACATTGACCCTCTCCTAAGTTATGAACAGCAGCAAAAGCATCATAGCAGTGCGCATTCTCCAACTAACAATGGGCCTCGGGTGATTGATGTCAGCGGCGGACCAATGGAGAGGCGGGGCAGAGCTGGAAGACCTGGTCCTCCGACCAATGAGAGTAAACTAGCGGAGGGACTAGACTATACCACATGATCATCCTCTCCATCAGCGCGCATGTTCGGGACGTGTGGCTGGAGAGCTGTCGGTAAGGAAAGAAATTAACAGCAGGAAGCGTGAGGGAAATGGTGTTGTTATGGGCTGAGAGGTTTTACATATATTTGGTGCACATCGGAAAAGACAAATTTGAAACTTATAGTCGCATTTTTGCAGCAAACGGGAAAATGCCTCATCGAGCAATCCCATCCGAGTGAACGTCGCCATCTTTATTCGGGGCATCGATTCCCTGGGCACATGCGCGGCCGCCAGCTTTGTAGTGGGCAAGTTTCAGAGGGGTGTATGTGCAGCTCTCCCCGGTATAAAATGATAGGGCAGGATTTATACAGAGCACATTCAAACCCAGGGAAATGGGATGCTTTTTATTGTGGATATGTGTCGTCTTTCATTTAAAAACTTTTGATGTGAAGAGAGTCGGTACAGTTAGTAAGTTTGCAGATGACACCAAAATTGGAGGAATTGTGAACAGTGAAGAAGGATATCTCGAAGTACAATGGGATATTGATCAGATTGATCAATGGACTGCGGTGTGGCAAGTAGGGTTTCATTTACATAAATGTGAGGTGTTGCATTTGAGAAAAGCAAATCAGAGCAAGACTCACACACTGAATTGTAAGTTCTTGGAGATTCTTGCTGAACAAAGAGACCTTGGAGTGCAGGTTTCATAGCTCCTTGAATGTAGATAGAGTGGTGAAGAAGTTGTTTATTATGCTTTCCTTTATTTGTCAGAGCATTGAGTAACGGAGCTGGACAGGACATTGGTTAGGCCACTTTTGAAATATTGTTTACAATTCTCATCTCCCTACTATCAGAGGGAGGAACTGAAACATGGAAGTTTTGAGAATAGATTTTCAAGGATGTTGCGAGTTGGACGATATGAGTCGCAGGGAGAGGCATAATAGGCTGGGTCCATTTATCCTGGAGTGTCATAGGCTGAGATGTGATATGATAGAGGTTTATAAAATCAATGCGGGGCATGGATAACGTAAATAGACTAGGTGTTTACCTTGGGTTCGTGGAGCCCAGGACTAGAGGATATAGGTTTAGGGTAAGAGTGGAAAATTCATAAGGGGCGTAAAGGGCAACTAAAATTGTAACATTTAAAAAGCATTTGAATAGGAAGGGTTCAGAGGGATGTTAGCCAAGTTCTGGGAAATGGGAATAGATTAGGTTAGAATATCTGGTTGGCATAGACGGGTTGGACCAAAGATTCTGTTTCGGTGCCAGTCATCTCTGACTGTGGGATCATTAAAGTGAACACTGCTTTGACTCTCCTCTGGTCTCCTTGATGTCCACTTGTTCATTATCTTGCTTCCTCAGTCTCTCGTGTGTATTTTTGCTCTGCTTAGTATTTTACAATTACGTTCACAGACCCTTTTGTAAATGAATTGTCTACTGCTGCCCAACTCGTGACCATATGCTTCAATTATCAGTTTTCTTTTTCAGAATATCTTGTGAGAGTCAAGAAGCCTTTTTTCCAATAAGTGAGTGGATTTTCCTTCTATTTCTGACAGCCAAATTCTGCACCAGTTTTACTCCCTATAATTCATATTGCTCTCCCTGAAGCATTGTGTGTATTTCTCCTTCCACAGATACCAGTGATCAATGCCAAAGCCCTGGTGCCTGTGGAGAGGGTAATGTTTGACTACTTGTACTACAGCAGTTTGTATGGTAAAAGTATTCCCACAACGTAGTTGGGTAAGAGACATAACAGAGTATTCACTCAGCGATAGTGAAGAGTAGAAGATACCAGTAAAAATCGATGTTTTTAATTCCACAAAAATATTATTGAGAACTTTTGACAAAAGGCCACAGATGGAGACTCTTATGCCATTGCTGGAGCAGTACTTGTCTTGGGGGGCAGCAAGTTCTGGAGCACAGCCATCCGTCTTATTGCCACAATGTTGGCACGGCCCTGAGCCTTTACACTATTTGTCCATTTTTTGATCTGATTTGAAATGAGTTTTCAACCAATTCGATTCACATCTGTGTCAGGGACCGATGGGGAAGCTCATTTACTTGGCACCGCTGGCTGAAGATTGATGCAAATGCTGTTCTCTTATCTGTTGCATGGATGATTGAGACCCTTCTGTCTGTAGGGATGAGGACATCTGTGATGCTTCCTGCAGTGAGTTGTTTAATTGTCCATCACCATTCATGACGAGGTGCGTCAGAAAAGCAGAGGTCCGATCTGATCCATTGTTTGTGGGATTACATAGTTCTATTTGGTGTTGCTTGCACTGTTTGGCATGCAGTTTTGGTAGCTGCACCACGTTGACACCTCAATTTTATGTATGCCTGGTACTTCTCCTGGCATGTCCTCCTGCATTCTCCATTGAACCAGGGCTTATCCCCTGGCTTGATGTTATTGGTTGAGTGGGAGAAATATCAGGCCATGCGATTTCAGATGGGGCTGGAGTACAGATCTGCTGCTGTTTTTGTCCCACAGTGAGGCAGAAGTTGCAGTGTGGTTGTACTTTCCAGTGCATTGGTAGATGTAATGTGGTCCATCCAGTTTCATTCCTTTGTTGAGTCTGTGCAGTGATTAATACAATGGGTGATTTGGTGGTCCACTGTCAGGAATGCAACTTCTAAAAACAGGTTTTGTGATTGACACATGAAAGAAGTGAAACTATCATGGTATTCGAACAGATGAAAGATTCAACAGACGATCAAGGTATTTTTTATTGTATAATTTCAGTTACATCACAATGTAAATTTTTGCTATAAATTCTGTGCCTTAGAATTGTACCCTCCACAATCACCTGATGACGGAGTGGCGCTCCGATAGTTAGTGTGCTTCCAATTAAAACTGTTGGACTCTCACCTGGTGTTGTGTGATTCTTAACTGAGAATATGACAGCACGACGAACAGGACTTTATGTAAACAGGCTCAGTCCAGTTAATCAATAGATTCAGAAGGATTTCCTCCAAGTTTGATGACACAACATTAGTCAAAACCATCAACTTCAACTTGCAATGTTGCTCTTAACAAACACTTCAGGCCGAGACAAAACTCCACACCTCACTGCAATGTGGTAACCAGGCCCGGCCCAGGAACTGGAACTGGGACGTCTGTGCACTGTGATCTCAAAGGGAGCGAGCAAACACAATTCTGACAGATTAGTCCTCAAAGATGAGTAGCATGTTTGAGACAGGCAGGTGGTATGCCTTCTTGCACTTAGCATAATTGCAAAACACGACTGTAAATTAGAAATGCAAAGTATAAAGAACTTTTTTTCCATGGTTGGGGAGTTTTATCCTAGTTGACCACAGTTGTTGTCTCTCGCTCCCCAAGTCAAATCATAGGATCTATAACAAAACAATAAACCGCAGGTGCTAGAGATCTGAACCCCAGAAACAAAGTGTTGGAGAAACTCAGCAGTTCTGAAGACATCGGTGAAGAGAAAAAAATGTTACATTTCAAGTTTACTGACTCTTCGTCTGAACGAACAAAAGGTCATGAGATGTTTTGTTCCCCTCAGAGATGCTGCTGGATCTGCTGTTCTCCAACATTATGCTTTTTATATTGAGCTTTATTTACAAACCAGACCAAATACGTAATCTGCAAAAGTGAATGGTTCATTGTAAACAGGGGCGTAGTGTCCACACTTGAGTTGTACAAGCACGCCTCAGTATAAAACCTAGATTTTATTCAAAGTAACATTTCATCTCAAAATTAGCCAAGTTACACCAGTAATAAAGCTCATCCACCCAAATGACGCACTTCAGCACAACATCCTTCAGTGTTGTACACAGCCACATTTACCAAAGAATGATCACATGTCACAAAATTGAAGGCCAAGAAAATGTCTCTTTAAGGGAGCTGAAGTCAAACTCTCAATTTTTTGGAAAGATTTTTATTAAACCTGGTTGAACATTTAAATTGCAGAGCACAAACTTTGCTTTTTAAAAGAAAGTTTGTGAGCAAGATCCCACGTCTTGCAAAAGGTTCAGTTCGGTCTGATACATAGAACCAAAGGTAAAGCAAACATACACTTTCCATTCACTTTTACAAATCGTTAGTAAAATCATTTGTGACGTCAAAGAACTGGACAATAAATGTCACTGAATGCAATAAGATGAAGCCTGTGTCAGCAGATTTAGATTTGAAAGGCAGTGTGTGCGCTTTCTAAATTCTAGGAGCACTTTGGGAGACTGCTCCAAGATGGTGATAGTGAGCATATCTGGAATGCACTGTTTAGATTTGGGAATCCTCGGGAGACAATCTGTGGTTTCAACAGTACTTGGCTTGTGTTGTTGGTGTACAGTAAGCAATTCATAAAGTTACCTATGTATTGTTGTTGACTACCTGAATGGTATTCAAATCTGTCAGGTTGCCTTCAATAGTGTGAATGCATCTATTGTAAATATTTGGAATATTTTAGAACTGCCCAGTGCTTGGCAAATTCAGAGGGGACAAAAAATGACATTTGAGTAATTTGAAATTAAGAATCCAAGTGGACGTAACTACTGAAGTATTCAATTCAAATAGTTAAATTGACTGCTCACATTTAAAATACCTCTAATTTTTGGAATGGATGGACTGACAGAACTGGGACCAAATTCCTAGCTGGGGAGTGGGAAATGTGCTTTGATAAAGTCATCTGCATTTGCCAACAATAATTTGGCAAGCTCGAAAATTTAAATAACAATACGAGCTTCATTGCTGCTCCAGTCTGGTCACAAGCTCTGTGAAAAAATAACAACATTCAGGTTTATTGCATACACTCTGAAACATGTTCCTGCTATAGATCCTGCAATTTTCCAAAATGAGCATAGTCCATCCAAATGATGTTGCTCACTTTGGCCAACACATATCTTTCCGAGTCGCAATATTCTGAACAGTGACCAGAAGCAAATACTCCACATATGTGGGAACATTACCAACGAGGATTTTTTCCTTCAGGATTGACTTCCATATATTCAATGCCAGAACAGATAAAAAGCTTGCTATCTTTTATAGAGCAATGATTCAGTGGGAGTAAAACGCTAACCTTTCCTTGCTTAATAATCAAGCTGCCTAAATTTAAAAAATGAACATTTCTTAATAGTTCACTAGATCCTAACGAAATATTTTGTGCGAAACAAATCACATGATACATAGTTATTCAGAGAACAAAACAAGTTTGTTCATTGATGAAACCAGAGGAAAATGTCATGAAATAATGTGTGTTTGATTTACCTCAGTCATCATTGCAAGTACATTCTCTGCATAAATTCTCCTTTTCCTCCACGCAGTATTCAACTTCTTGAATAATTGAGAGAATGAAGTCACAGTTGTACAACACAAAATCAGACTCTTCAGTCCAACTTGCCCATGCTGACCAGATATCCAAAATTAATCTAGTCCCATTTGCCAGCATTTGTTCCATATCCATCTTAAACCCTTTGTACTGATTATCTGTTTATTTTACTTTATCAGCACTTGAAATACTGACTTTTTTCTCCCAACTTTCGTTAAAGAAATCATAAGTTCATTCATCAAAGTTAGTTTTGTAATCTTTCACAAAGAAACAAGTGAGAACAACATATAGCTGAGTGCAAAACAAAATACTGCAGCTGCGCGATATCTGGGAACACGCTAAAGGTGAGGCATTGATACAGCACAAGTTTGTCAGCACGGTTTCAATTACTGATAATAATTTAGTAATGTCTTAGCCTTCACATAGCTAAGATAAATGTGAGATATCTGAATTTCATGAATTGGTTCCTATTGCACTTTCATCAACAAAAATTATTCTTGGTTTAATCTACTCAAAGGAGAAAGTGAAGACCAAAGAAGCTGGACATCAAAGTCGAAAAGTGTCATGCTGGAAAAGCACAGCAACTCAGGCAACATCCGAGAAGCAGGAGAGTTGATGTTTCGGGCATAAGCCCTTCATCAGGAATCACAGGCTTCAGAAAAATAACTGGTATAGACTTATGCCAATACATATGTAGAAGGATCAGAACATGCTACGATCAGATTAGAGACTAATTTCAGATTTGGTACCATTCAGTGTAACATATCGGTATGATATTTACATATGTACGTAAAAGAGAAGTTGACTAAAATTACAAGCTCTAGAATGATCATACGACTAAACTTGGAAATAAAGCTAGTGAACAAGAATGGCAAAGTGAAGTCCTATCAGTATCGTCTTGGGCAGTGTCAACTAAAAAATTGACAACAGAGTTGCCACTTTTGTGTAACCTGCAGCCTGGCCAAATTGCAGCAAAAATCTGTTCAATTTTATCTGCAAACTATTGAATGCAAAATCATCCTTGCACAATAATGATGCAGCATTTTGGGTCGTCATTTTAAAAATATATTGTATTCAAAGTTACTCGCAATTGAGAGTGATCACTTGGTGCTGTCTGCATAACACAGTATGAAGAGGAATTAACAAAAAAAATTATAACCCAAATTCAGAGTCACTAATTAATTGATATTGCATGGATCCAGCATTTATAAGTAATCAATTTTTTCAAAAATAAATACAGACACGTTTACTAACTATATTGGAGGACAGTCAAGTTTCTTATTGGACAGTGACAGGATTGGACAGAGTCCGCATGGATTTAAGAGAGGGGAATCATACTTAGCAAATCTACTGAAAGAATCTACAGAGTCAAATATTAAAGTAAGAAATTGCAGGACATTTAGAAAAGCTTATCATGAAACATGGTAGACTGGGTTTTGTGAAAGAGAAACTATATTTGACAAATTTACAACAGTTCATTGAGGAGATAACACGCAGGGCTGATAAAGGACAATCCAATGATGTTCTGTATTTCGATTTTAAAAATGCAAATGATAAGGTGCTACATAAAAGTTAATTGCACAATTTAGGAGCTCATGGTATCGGAGTAATGTATTAGCATGGATTGAGGATTGGTTAACCACATTGGCTGTTGCTGAGACCTCACTCGCAGTGCTGTATACAATGATAGCTCCCACATTTAATAAAGGATAAACCAACATCGTAGACCATTCGAAAAATATTCACGTGGCAGCTTTGAAGATGAAAGAAATGACCTATCAAGAATAAATAAGCAGGGGTGATCTTTTGGAATCAAGATTCTGAGGAGCTTGACAGGGTAGATGTTAAGCAAATCTTCTAGCACCAGTGAAGTCTCAAACTAGGGGACATTACATAAGGGAACATTCATTTTATAAAAAGTAAAGATTTTTTTTCTCTCAGTGAATGGCTAGAATTTTCTCACCCAAACAATTGTGAAAGTTAAATGGGGAAGGGGAATGGTTGGGTTACTCTTCGGAGGGTTGTTCTGGCTTTTTGGGCTGAAGGGTCTCTTTCCACACAATAGGGAATCGATGATTCTATCTCAAATTATTTTAAAAGAGGGCAGATAGATTTTTAAAATATTGAGCAGTTGAGGGCTGTGCGGATCAAGCATAAAAGAGGTGCTGAGGTTTGGGTTTGCCCAGCTATGATCTGACAGAATGGGGGAACGAGCTGAAAGAGATGAACTGCCTACTCCTGCTCCGATTCTTGAAGCTCCGTTTCATGTTTCTTTATGTCTCCAAAGCAAAGTGTGATACAATGTGCTGAAGATCTCAGATGTTGTGAAAAGGGTGTGTTTATGTACTGGTTCAGATGGCAATCATTCATCAATCACAAATATACAGTCATGGAAGGCAATTCCCTCCATGAATAAAGGAAATCTACTGCAGAGCTCACACAAAGGGAATTCTTACCCTCACTAAACTTTCCCATCACATTACCCAACAGAGCAGCAAAAGCAGGACACACTGAGCATGCTCTAGCCAACAAAGGGAAACCAAATGATTGATGTCAGCACCGGACCAAAGAAATGACGGTGAGTGGAGCTGGAGGACCTAGCGGGCGGTTGGTCTTCCAAACAATCAAAGTGAATGAGGGGCCGAGCTAAACTAAACCATGTGATCTCCCTCGCGCGCGGGGCGGAGTCGCTGTAATGAATGCTCAGGAAGTTATGGAGCGAAAGGATACGATAAGGAAAGAAATAAACAGGGAAATGGGAGAAAAACTGTGTTGCTATGAGTGGAGAGGTTTCAAAAACAAATTGTGCACGTTGGAAAACACAAACTTGAACGTCCCAGTCCCGTGTTTGCAGTAAATGAGTAATGGCGTCAGCGTAACTGCAGCCCTGAGCGAGCGCCGCCATCTTTATTCGGGTCAACGATTCACTGGACATGTGCGCGGCCGCCATCTTTGTAGAGGGCAAGGTGCAGCCAGGCGCATGTGCAGCCTTTCTCTCTTATCGAGTCATTGGATCAAAGCAGCCAATATTGCTCTGATTCACCTCTGGGCTCCCTCATGACCACTTTGTCAATACCTAGCTTCCTCAGTCTCGAACCATGGGTGTATTTTTGGTCTGTTTAGTATTGCATTATTACTTTTATAGACCCTTTGTAAATGAGTTTTTCACTGCGGCCCAGCCCCTGACCATGAGCTGCTCTATTATCAGATTACTTTTTGCTTGAATATTTTTGACAGTCAAGAATTCTTTTTTCCAATAATAAAGTGTATTTTCCTTCCATTTCGGACTATCAAATTCTGCACCATTTTCATTCCCTGTAATCCACTTTGCACTCCCTGAAACATCAATTGTTTTCCTCCTTCCACAGATACCAATGATTAATGCCAAAGCCCTGTTGCCTGTGGAGAGGGTGATGTTTGACTTTCTTGTTCAGCTGCAGTTTGTGTGGTGAAGGTGTTCCCACAATGTGGCTGGATAAGAGACATTACAGATTATTCATTACAGCAACATTGATTATTTGAAGATAACGTCCAATTCAGGAACAGTTTGTAGTTCTATTATCAGCTTATAATTTCACAAAAATACTGTTGAGAACTTTAGATACAAGGACAGAGATGGAGATATTAGGTCAGGTGATCAAAAGCATTGCCAAAAAGCAGGTTTTGAAGGATGGTTTAAAGTTGGAAAAGAGACCTGTGAGGTTTTGTCTGCAAATTCCAGACCATGTTGCTTTAGCAACTGTACAATCAGCCACATTGTTGAAGTAATGAATTAACAAGTCGTTGGGAGTCTCAAAGAAAATGGGTTGTCGAGGTCTCAAAGGATGTGTGGTGCAGGGAGCTAGGGATGATCACAGCCAGGAATCAAATCAAGAATGAGAATTTTAAATTGCTGTTGCTTATGAATAGGAGCCTTTTGACGGATGAACATGTTTGGGGAGAAGTGAGCACATGGGCGATAGAGCTTTCAACTTTTCTTGAGATTACAGGGAGGTTGAATTTGGGAGACTGGCCAGTAGTGTGTTTGGATAATTAAGCCTGGAGATAACACACGATGGATGAGAGTTTCAGTATGTGAGCTGAGAGGAGGATGGAATCAGCATGAAATAGTGCTGTTGGAGTGGGACTGGGCTGTCACTCTCTCAACTCACCTCTGAGATTCAGATGGTTGTCAGGTTGTGAATCAGATGGTAACACAATCGGGAGCTAAGTGGCCCTGGTGGAGCCTAAAATGAGTGTCGCTCAGCTGGCTGTAGATGAGCAGCTGCTGCTTGATAGCCCTGTTGATGACTTCTTCCATCACTTTACTGCTGATCGAGTGTGGACTGACAGAGGGAAATTTCCTGTTTTGGATTTGCCCTGTGTTTTTGTGTTGAACATCCCTGGATAATGTTCCACATTGTCAGTTGATGCCAGTGCTGGAGCGGTACGTGGCTTGGTGAGTGGAAAGTTCTGGAGCACAAGCTATCAGTAATTTTGCCAGAATGTTAGCAGGTCCCATAGCCTTTACACTACTTAAACATTTCTCAATATTATTCGAACTAAATTGACCTGGCTGAAAGCTCACATCTGTGACGTTAGGAATCACTGGAGAATGCTGAGATGGATCAAGCCACTTTGCTTCTGGCTGTAAATTGCTGCAAATGCTGTCATCTTATCTTCTGCATTGATGTGTGAAACCCTCCATCAGTAAGGGTGGGGATATCTGCAGTGGGATATCTCCCCACACCTTCAATGTGTCATGTAATCCATGTATAATGAGCTGACGGATGTAAGGTTTATTATTATAACGGGTAACTTTTGTGAACCCCTTTGTCACAGCTCCCCTCAATTTCCTCTGCTACAATGAGAACCAGCTCTGTTTCCTCAATTCCCTGATTCCCCAATCTCTGTTTGCTCTCTATAAGGCACACATCAGGATTGTGTTGGAACATTCTCCACGTGCCTACATCAGTGCAGCCCCAACAATATTAAAGAAAGTAAACTTCCTCCAGGGTAAAACACTGTACTTCAGTGGTGCCCCATCCACCACCCTCAGCATTCCCTCTCTTCACCCCCGAGGAACAGTGGCATCACTGTGTAAGAGGCAAAGACAGTATTGTCCTACCAGACCATAGGGCTGCTCTCTCATTAGGGAGAGATGGCTGCTGGTGGTTTAA